>NC_074669.1:5299517-5599517 GCF_029448725.1 Salvelinus fontinalis
GTGCATTGCACAGTGTTATTAGAGGAACTACACCACCTTCTTACCATGCATTCACCCATCATACAAGCCATGTTAATAATCCCATCATACAAGCCATGTTAATAATCCCATCATACAAGCCATGTTAATAATCCCATCACATAACCCATGTTAATAATCCCATCACACAACCCATGTTAATAATCCCATCACACAACCCATGTTAATAATCCCATCAAACAACCCATGTTAATAATCCCATCACACAACCCATGTTAATAATCCCATCACACAACCCATGTTAATAATCCCATCACACAACCCATGTTAATAATCCCATCATACAACCCATATTAATAATCCCATCATACAACCCATGTTAATAATCCCATCACACAACCCATGTTAATAATCCCATCATACAACCCATATTAATAATCCCATCATACAACCCATGTTAATAATCTCATCACACAACCCATGTTAATAATCCCATCATACAACCCAGGCATGACAATACTGATGAGGAGTCCCACCGTACAGAATAGTGATGTGTACAGGAGTCCCACCGTACAGAATAGTGATGTGTACAGGAGTCCCACCGTACAGAATAGTGATGTGTACAGGAGTCCCACCATACAGAATAGTGATGTGTACAGGAGTCCCACCGTACAGAATAGTGATGTGTACAGGAGTCCCACCGTACAGAATAGTGATGTGTACAGGAGTCCCACCGTACAGAATAGTGATGTGTACAGGAGTCCCACCATACAAAATAGTGCTGTGTACAGGAGTCCCACCGTACAGAATAGTGATGTGTACAGGAGTCCCACCGTACAGAATAGTGATGTGTACAGGAGTCCCACCGTACAGAATAGTGATGTGTACAGGAGTCCCACCGTACAGAATAGTGATGTGTACTTGACTTATGTCTCTCATGCAGACACAGGAGAGGGTTAGGTTTAAACACAGGCATGACAGTCTCTCTCCTCAAGACATTCCTCAAGCCTTCCAGTGCAAGCCATGGCCGCATCTCAATAGTCTAAAATGGATTCCTCTCTCACATCCTTTCATTCACTTGACTGATGGGTAAAGCGAATGGATTTGCTACACTCCTCCTACCATCTGTAATGGGTAATAACTTTGACTTGACTTAAGCCTTTGGCTCCTCCTACAAGGAGCGTTGACTACTGAAGAATGTTCTCCATCTCGATCCCTTCTGGGAAAAATTTGTCCGTTCGTACCAGTTGTAATGACCAAGTGAATTTATTTTGTATGGCCTTGTAATGTAGCCGCCGGTAATGGAGAGTACGTCATTTTAAACTATTGAGATGCACCCAGTAGCTGTGTGGGAGGGGGGGGGGGGGGGAATAACTGTTAAACCAACCCAAGATCAGTGTCTAAATCTAACACAATGTATTCCCCATTACCTCTGACTGGCCCAGTCTGTCCAGGTTGGAGATGTCGAAGGTGCTGCCCACGGCTGCAGTGTCCACTCCCCCGGTTCCTCTCTTCTGCAGACGCAGGTTGTCCAGGATCTTAGTGAAGCGGGGATCCTGCAGGTTTACCAGACAGGAGTCACTTTTAGTAGACGCTCAAACAGAAAAACGGTTGGAAAATGGAGAGATACCATCTCAACGCTTGTTTACCCGTTTTTTTCTGTTTTTTTCCTGTTACGGTGTGCCCTAACAAAGAGAAACATTCAGAAGACGATGGGTGGTGGATGACTAGCTAGTGGGCATCGTATTGGTCCCTGGTGTAAGGGTATAGGTCTCATTCAAGTCCTACTATGGAGGTCTGGAGTACTGCTGGTTTTTGGTTCTACCTGATCATTAATTGCACCCACCCGGTGTCCCAAATCTAAATCAGTCCCTGATTACAGGGGAAGAAGGGGGGAAAAAAGCAGTGGAACTGGCTTCGAGGTCCAGATTTGAATTTAGGGGGTTTGTGTATTTATGAGTCTGTATTTGGAAAATCCAAAAGATAGCCTGTGGTTTGGGAATGACGTGGGTGGCAGGTAGCCTAGCGGTTAAGAGCATTGGGCTGGTAACCGAAAGGTCACTGGTTCGAATCTCCGAGCCGACGAGGTGAAAAATCTGTTGATGTGCCCTTGAGCAATGCACTTGACCCTAATTAGTTAACCCATGTCAATGTAAAATGCTTGTTGGTGCTCTTGATTAGATGTTACCTTGCTGAGCTTGGGCAGGTTGACGTGTACTCCAGCACGGAGCCCAGTGCCCAGGTTGGAGGGGCACGTGAGAATGTAGCCCAGTCTCTCATTCCACATGAACTCCCAGCCTTTCTCCTGGATCAGCCTCTCCACCTGAACAAACGTTTCACTTTAGACTAGATGAAAAACATTACAACTTTATTTGCCCTGTTTTTGTCTTGCATACACCGGCAGCCACATAATGGTGTGTGTGTGTGTGTGTGTGTGTATACCTCTTTCAGGCCTGTGCAGAAGCGGTCAAACACTCTCTTCATGTTGCCTCCCTTCTCCATAGAGATGACTCTGGTGTGATCCTCTTCATTAATCCAGATCAGGAAGGTCTTCGTGTTGTTATGCCTGGGTTTGGTACAAAGGAGTGGCGAGCATTGAAAACACAAAATGTATCAATACTCATTTAAAACTACACAAAACAATAAATCAATACTTGTGTAGTGCTTCCTAATGCCATGGGATCCCATCGCTCCCACCAGTTTATGTAGACTATTTCAGAGGAGCTGATCACGATCGTTGATAATAAATGCTTTTCCTCAGAGGCCTTTATTTACAAAATAGAAGGTTCTGCTTCTCCTTTCTGTCGGTAATCAGGTTTGATCCGGGTGGTCTAAAAAGGAGCTCAGAGCATTCCTCAAATTGGATTGAGCTCAACTATTTATACATGGCGGAGAGATCATTTCTCCATCCTCTATTGCACCAGCTAGAGTTAACTGTCCAGGTTCCATTTCCCATACGTCGTAACGTCATTCAGGTGATGGTGGCGGAATACAGTATTGCCACATACGCAATAATCAAATTGCATTGTAATGGATACAGTATTTCCATATAAGCAAAAACGTTAATGTAATGCATTGCATTATAGACAATGGCATATTTGCCCCATTGGCCTCCTGAAAACAATTAGAGAATTGAATGAAGTAATGGATAGGTCTGAAGCCAGGAGAGCAGAGAGAAGCAGGAAAGGAGGAGAGAGCTGTCAGGACATTTTTAATTTAGAGCCCTGAGGATGAATTATAGAGGAGAGGATGGCATGCTGTAGGGGGGTAGAGAATGGCTAGAGCAGGTCCTGGCAGGGTAGCGGTCGGCATCCGGCTATTTCTGGGCACCAACTGAAACTCAATGCGGAGAGGGCATTGTCTGCATCACTAATGTACATCTGAGGGTCAGTCTACAGGAGAGTCTACGGCTCAGTCTACAGGAGAGGCTCAGTCTACAGGAGAGTCTCAGCCTACAAGGAGAGTCTATGGCTCAGTCTACAGGAGAGGCTCAATCTACAAGGAGAGTCTATGGCTCAGTCTACAGGAGATACAAGCTAGTGGACATTGTCACTTTGCTAGAAGGAAAACCTCCATAAAGAAGGGTCATGGTGATGTGTAGCACCAACTGTACCAACTGTATGCAAATAATAACGAGGAGAAAATAATCAAAGTCACCTCTCACCGTTATGACCACTAAGGTTCTGTATCTATAACCAACAGGTGCTTACCAGATACCGCGTGCATCTGGCCAATCACGGGCCATCCCCGAACAAGTCAGCAGAGGGGACACGGGTTTATCGAACAGGAAGTGGTCCTGTGTCAACACAGTAGAGACAGGAAATGCTGTCTTAATGAAAGGGGAACAACATCAATGCCTAACAAAACATATCTGTTTCTCTCCGGTCTTTTAGGTCTTCAAATGGATTGGCATTATGACTCACGTCAATGAGCTGCTGCTGCTCCTGGTCTGTCATGTGGGTGAGGCTGTAATATGTCCCCGCCAGGTCCCCCTTCAGGCCAGCCAGGGCGTCCACCACCACCTTCTCCACCTCCCGGCGCTCTGCCCGGGTACACGCCGGGGGCAGGCTCAGTCCCCTGATGCTACGGCCCGTCCTGACCCGCGACGACAGCACGTAGCGCTCGTCGAATTTGCCCGACTTGAGCTGACCGACAGAGGGAAACAGAAAAATAACGAATGGCGTAGCTATAGTAGTAAATAGTATGACAGTTAGGCCTAGTATCATGAAACCGACATGAAGGAAATTTGTGAATGACCTATGCTCCCCAAAAAGCAAAATGGTTTAAGTCAAGGAAGTCATGACATGATTATTGATCATACATTAGGTTCCTTTAATATGTGATTTGTATGCCATATACAGTAATTGACATTCACTGTAGCATAACATATCATTGCTGTCTGACAAAAACCTTGTGATATTTAAAAAAATAATAATAATAATTCCCACATTTATTTAAAGCAGTAACTTCACTCAATGTACTCTGAACATTTAATTTAAGCTTCTAGTTTCAGAATTAAATGTTTGTTAAAGAGAAAATACGGCCATTTGTTTTTCGATTTCCTGAAAGGTTTCTGTTTTGGAGACAAGAGGTTTTCATCAGACAGAAACGACATGTAATATAACGTAATGTATGATTAACGTTCCAGTATGCACAATCGATTTACTGCCTAACGATATAATGTTAGCTGGTATCACTGATTAGTATAGCGTCCAGTGAGTGAATCTGTCCACTTTCTAATGTTAAATATAGTAGTGTGCAACATCTAACATGGTCTGTGTGTGGTGTGACCAGGTAGAGATAGTGACGGTCAGGGCAAACTTAGCTGAAGGACAGCTCCACCATTCAGCCAGTTCTAGAAATCTCACTCATGAGGGCACACTGGCACCCTATTCTCTATAAAGTGCACTACTTTTGACCAGACACAGCCCATACTGTTGTTTTCAGTGAAGTTGTATCTCTGTACCTTGTTGGAGTCCAAGTCGGTGGGATGGGTCATCGTCTGTGGGTCGTAGCCATTGTGCCTCTCCTTGATGACCGGGTCAAGGAGGTCTGCAAACACCTGAAACCACCCCACATCAAAAATGTCATCACTATACAGTCTCTCATTTGGTTAGGAGTTATGGAAAAGGAAAGGGGGATACCTAGTCAGTTGTACAACTGAATGCATTCAACTGAAATGTGTCTTCCACATTTAACCCAACCCTCTGAATCAGAGAGGTGGTGGGGGGGGGGGGGGGGGGGCTGCCTTAAATCAACATCCACGGCATCGGCACCCGGGGAACAACGCAACTGCCTTGCTCAGGGGCAGAACGACAGATTTTTACCTTGTCAGCACGATGATTCAATCCAGCAACCTTTCGGTTTCTGGCCCAACGCTCCTACCCACCAGGCTACCTGCTGCCCCCTTGTAGACTACATTAAGAGAATCACTGTCACTTTACAAACTATTAGACAGGCTTACAGCATAGTGTTGTACTCTAGTATGATTTATACTATACTATTATAGCAATGTCTGAGTAGGTGTAGTCTCATAGCAAGCAATGAAACTGATGACCAAAAGATGTGATCCCAAATGAAGGTCTCCTCTATCCTAAACCCAACACCCCTCTGGTGCAGTGGTAGTTGGTCTCAGTCTGAAATGGGACAGGGGGATTGGGTGGGCCTGTTCTCCATTGTCAGATTAAGTGGCTGGGATTGTAATATCAAATGTGGTCAATAGACCACTGCTCTTGCTCCTCCTCATGTCAGAAAGTATCAAAAGACAGAGAGTACTCATTAATTCTTAATGTAGCTGACATAAATGTAGCCTATAGACTAAATGGGCTTTTTATGGCTTTAAGAAACGTCAAACAAAGAAGGGCACCTATTAAAAAAGCAGACATTGAATATATACAGTGCATTCGGAAAGTATTCAGACCCCTCGACTTTTTCCACATTTTGTTACATTACTACCTTCTTCTAAAATGACTTAAATTGTTATTTCCCCCTCATCAATCTACACACAATACCCCATAATGACAAAGCAAAAACAGTTTTAATTATATATATTTTAAAATGTAAAGCTCCTTTGAGGATGAGGTCCAGAGGGGACATTGGATCCTCTCCTCCAATGTGCTTTGTAAGAGCGGTGAGGAACTGAGAAAATAGACAGCCTATGGCTTCACCCTGATGAAGACTATACATCTGTCATCTGCATTCAAGACTTCTAACTGCTGCCTGCTCTGACCTCATAGGACTCCTCGTCCCCTGCCACCATGCCCACGGTCTTGATGAAGGGGTGCCCGGGGTTGTCCACGCCAGTCTGGATGGCCTGGTCAAGAGTGTAGCCGTTGGGCGTGGCCTTGTCCACCAGCTTGGCATAAATGGCAGGTGTCAGGTGGCTGGCCATGCAGTTGTTGTGCTTGCGCAAGTCTGGGTAGTCCGCACTGTCGGGATACATTCAGTCATACGGACACAAATGGCTAAATCATTGTCTTTGAGAACCACAAGGATAATAAAAACAAAATATATATATATATATATATATATATATATATATATATATATATAATTTAAAAAATATAAATATAATAAAATATATATATAAGAAAAAATATATATATTATAAAAAAAAATATATATTATAATATATATTAATATATATATATTATAATATATATTAATATATATATATATATATATATATATATATATAAAAATATATATATAATATATATTATTATATATATATATATATTATATATATATATATATAATATATTATTATATATATATATATATATATAAAGCTATATAGGAAACACGTGATTGATGACACCATTATGATAATTACAGCCTAAGACTCGCTGCAATGTAGCTTAGGCTACTCAATAGCCAACAGCTACAGTGATTTCCATCACTCTAGCCTAACTGTGCTTTTCTTTTGACATACCAGCGCGCTATGTTAAGCCTATACCTGTCGCAGTGCGCGGTCATCACTGACACAACAGTGCAACCATACATGCTACAATCTGATCGCAGCAGCCGTCGAGCCTTCTTCGACTATGCTTTGGGAACGGAATATCCTATATTTGTTAATAGGCCTATGCGTTATGCAATCGGTTTGTTCAGTTTTGCATTTAGCCTCCAGCATCTTCTCTAATCGATTTTGCGGTAGATTCTGCCTATCATTATAAAACCATAAAGCTGAGTTTTTGCCCAGCCACCATGCAAGTCACATAAGGAGATTCTAGATTCATTTTAGACCATTCCAACATGGTTCTGGAAAAAAAACACCTGTCTATCTCACCAAATAATTAATTAGAGCGTATCAATGTAGTCTACATATTGTTGGCAAAACATTCCATTAGTAGACCATGCATTCAGAGAATTCTCTTATACATTTTAATTGTTTTATATTTATCTTTCATCATTAGACATAAAAAACATGAGGCGGAATATAGGTTTATCATTTCATGAATAAAACAGGCCTAGGTCATTTATCATTTCCACAAAAAGTAATAAAGACACGACTCGAAATAGCACATTCATACAATGCTGCTGCTAAAATAATGGCATCTTGTCTCCAGTTTTGACAGTTAGAGAATTCAATGTAGGTCAGCGTAGACTATTACTCATGTATTATTGTATCTAAAACAACAGGTCTATAGAATGACAATATGTCGCCCTTGAAATGGCTGGACTGAATGTCCATGTAGCGCAATAAAGGGCGTCGTGGGTTACCTGGCAGGGTACACTCTCCGTACTTGCGCTCCGGCGGTGACATGTTCACGGTTGAGCAGAAAGGCCGCTGTCAAAGACCCGGCTCCAACTAATGACATAATGCCCACATTTCGTTTGCCGGACAAAATTCTGGCGAAGTTGTTTGCCATTGCTTTATTTCCACAGTTTTTGAGAGGTAGGGATGGATGAATGGAATGTGAGCCTTGGTGATGCTACGAGTCTAAAAAGGAAAGGAGGAAAATCAGAGAGGATAAGATGAGTGAGACTGGAGGAGGAGACCGACGCGTGGTGTGAATGCTGAGGGATCCAAGTGAATGCAGCAACAGACGAAGCGGCGAGACTAGGTTATAGCAGCATTTGCTGAAGTCCGTGTGTATTTCACCCCTCCTTTCAAAACGCTCTCAATTCCCATACACGACAGCCTACTTAATTCAATGCTGGACAGTAGTTAGTCCTACTGGAAATATTTATAATATATATTTTTTCCATTAAATTATTACAGATCGACATAATTTAATTGTGTTCATGAAACACTATTGAATTGAGAAATATTAAATTAGAAATGTCAAATTAAACATAACACATTTTGTCAAACTCAATTAGAAGTAGGCTACCACACTATGTTCCCTCTAAACTGCGCAGTAGCCCCGAGACTGCCGTAGCCCGGAGCAGCTACCCCAGGACTGTTATACAGAGCGCAGAAGAAATATCAGCCCGCTGAGAGAAGCACAATGTTTCCCTCTACTGTGGCAATTGTGATCAAATCAATGCAACATTGGCCGCTTTCAATGCAACATACTGAAACAAAACTAACTATGCAAGACGTTGTGTTGTACTGTAGGCAGAAGCATAGGACTTGGTTTCTATTACTGCCCGTACTCTACAAAGACCGTGCGGCATAGCCAATCATAGCTGAAGTAGGCCTATATTGCATAGCCAATCAGAGCTGCAGTAGGCCTATTTAAGCAATAAGGTAGAATGAGGTGTGGTATATGGCCAATATACAACGGCTAAGAGCTGTTCTTATGCAAGACACAACGCAGAGTGCCTGGATACAGCCCTCAGCCTTAGTATATTGGCCATAGTATATCCATCTAATGAGTTATTATCCCAGTTATAGATCGTTTGTAGTCAGCAATAGTAGAGTGATTGCTTCCTACAAGAGCACAAAACGTGTACATGTCTAGACATCTTCAAAAAGCGAGTCAGGTAAAGAGATAAAAATAAAATAGTCTTGAAGGGGCAGTGTTGTATTTTAAGATAAGGATTGAATAAGCTAAGCAACCAATAGGCGGCGGGTAGCATAATTTGTCTGATTCTCTGTAATAAATGGTATGGGAATAATAATGCATTTTATTTTGTAAAGTGGTTTCTTGCATCAAACACAAACATTTTTGTCACCTGGTCTGAAGTACCAGTGGATAAACAGGTTAATGTCCAGTCCTGCACGTTTTTCCCCCCAAAAGTCTCATGGAATGTAGTCTCATTGAACACCACACATTGACTTCTAGTGTTGGCTGAATGATAGAATAGCCACTTCCATTTTAAAATGTTATGGTTTGCATTTTCTCCATTGTTTTTGATGGTAGGCCACTCTGTTAGGCCTACATTATAATCAAATAGGCACAGTATCCTACATGGCCACTGGTAGAACTAATTTAAAGCGAGTACAGCCACAGCGTTCACTTAGTAAACGCGAGCTGGAAGTTTGCGCTTTAACGTTTTAGAGGTAACATTGCTCACGGACAAACGTCCAATAACTAGACACCCAAGTAACAATGCAACGCGTTATGGGTGGGTGTAGTAACGCTAACGATTTAATCCTTAAAAGTCAAATTAGAACAACTCGATGATACTCTTGGCATTTTCATAATTGGTTTATCAAATTATTTTATCAATAAATTGGAATATGACAAACATTATGCTTTAACACAAACCAACAAAACCTACAGTATGCTATTGGCGTTGGCGCAATTACACAATAGTCTATTTGGACCAGTCAGCATACATCGCAGGAACGAAGAGTTTAGAAAGGCGCTCTGACTTTTTGCAGGCACCAAGGACAACTATAGTGGCTAAATATATTTATTTTGAGATGCAAAACGTTTAAAAAGATGCACACGTCCCTATTCAGCCATATGCCTAATTCAACTGAAAGGTCAAGGCAAGATTATTGCAATACTGTATTCTGAGGGCGACTTTTAGGTAGGACTATTTAGCAGGGGATAATTCAGTGATCAAGACATGAAATGAGGAAATGTCTGATCAAATTTCACAGGAGGAAATTATGCAAGAGAAGTTTCTTTACACAGGCTTTTCCATCGCAGGAGGAATGATTGCATAAAATATGCATTTGCATTAGAATTTAGCATCAGCAGTCTCTTATCATGTGGAATAATTCGGTAAAACAGCAGTCTCTTATCATGTGGAATAATTCTGTAAAACAGCAGTCTCCTACTGAATGACAAAACTGCAATAAATAATACATTGTTAAAAATATCATAATATGGTATGGTAATTGAGTTAACATTCATGGCAAACCAATTCTTAAAATGTGTAAAGCATTTATACATTGTAAGTTTTATGTGACACACTACAGATGTGAAATATTTGTAGGATAGTCTCACCTTGTTTCAGTTACTGGATGGTACTGCCCATTGATGCCTTTGGCAGCCCCGTGAGGCGTGGTGGCTCCTTATCTCCCTTAGAGTTGATTGTGCCTACACACATGACTAACGCCTACCAGTTCACCTGAGACACACACACACACATATACACATGACTAATGGGGTCTATACAGTCTACGAAAACAGAGCCGACCAAGGTCCGTTTGCGTCACTCACTAGAGTTGGAAGATAAAGGGAGATGTACTTTATAGCTCTGACCTTTGAACAGGAAAGGGTGATTTCAGAGTTAGACTATCAGGTGCCTTTTATCAAATATACCTGCTGATAAGGTAAGGACAAAAAAAAAAACACACACACAAAAGGAAACACCCTGACAGGTTTACTGCCCATCCACTGGGTCCAGTGATGGAGACTCTGAACTAAAATTGTTATAAATAATAGGCCTAACTTGTATCTTGTTTGAAAAATTGTTACAGGTACAGAAATTAAAACTGGGAATGACAAAAAGTGTTTCAGAACATACAGTTGAAGTCGGAAGTTTACATACAATTAGGTTGGAGTCATTCAAACTTGTTTCTCAACCACTCCACAAATTTCTTGTTAACAAACTATAGTTTTGGCAAGTCGGTTAGGACATCTACTCTGTGCATGACACAAGTCATTTTTCCAACAATTGTTTACAGACAGATTATTTCACTGTATCACAATTCCAGTGGGTCAGAAGTTTACATAAAGGGAGATGTTGACTCAGTTGACTGTGCCTTTAAACAGCTTGGAAAATTCCAGAAAATGATGTCATGGCTTTAGAAGCTTCTGATAGGCTAATTGACATAATTTGAGTCAATTGGAGGTGTACCTGTGGATGTATTTCAAGGCCCTCCTTCAAACTCAGTGCCTCTTTGCTTGACATCATGGGAAAATCTAAAGAAATCAGCCAAGACCTCAGAAAATAAAATTGTAGACCTCCACAAGTCTGGTTCATCCTTGGGAGCAATTTCCAAATGCCTGAAAGTACCACGTTCATCTGTACAAACAATAGTACGCAAGTCTAAACACCATGGGACCACGCAGCCGTCATACCTCTCAGGAAGGAGACACGTTCTGTCTCCTAGAGATGAACGTAGTTTGGTGCGAAAAGTGCAAATCAAACCCAGAACAGCAGCAAAGGACCTTGTGAAGATGCTGGAGGAAACAGGTACAAAAGTATCTATATACACAGTAAAACGAGTCCTATATCGACATAACCTGAAAGGCCGCTCGGCAAGGAAGAAGCCACTGCTCCAAAACAACCATAAAAAACCCAGAATACGGTTTACAACTGCACATGGGGACAAAGATCATACTTTTGAGAACTGTCCTCTGGTCTAATGAAACAAAAATAGAACTGTTTGGCCATAATGAACATCGTTTTGTTTGGAGGAAAAAGGATGAGGATTGCAAGCCGAAGAACACCATCCCAACCGTGAAGCACGGGGGTGGCAGCATCATGTTGTGAGGGTGCTTTGCTGCAGGAGGGACTGGTGCACTTCACAAAATAGATGGCATCATGAGGCAGGAAAATTATGTGGATATATTGAAGCAACATCTCAAGACATCAGTCAGGAAGTTAAAGCTTGGTCACAAATGGTTCTTCCAAATTGGACAACGACCCCAAGCGTACTTCCAAAGTTGTGGCAAAATGGCTGCAGGACAACAGAGTCAAGGTATTGGAGTGGCCATCACAAAGCCCTGACCTCAATCCTGTGGAATTTTTTGGGGGCAGAACTGAAAAAGTGTGCGATCAAGGAGGCCTACAAACCTAACTCAGTTACACCAGCTATATGTCAGGAGGAATGGGCCAAAATTCACCCAACTTATTGTGGGAAGCTTGAGGAAGGCTACCCGAAACGTTTGACCCAAGTTAAACAATTTAAAGGCAATGCTACCAAATACTAATTGAGTGTATGTAAACTTCTGACCCACTGGGATTGTGAATAAATAAATAAAAGCGGAAATAAATCACTCTACTATTATTCTGACATTTCACATTCTTAAAATAAAATGGTGATCCTAACTGACCTAAGACAGGGAATTTCTACTAGGATTAAATGTCAGGAATTGTGAAAAACTGAGTTTAAATGTATTTGACTAAGGTGTGTTAACTTCCGACTTCAACTATAACCATTTTAGTTTGCACGATGACTTGCATGAGTACTCTTTCCGGAAAACGAATGCCTAATTTTAGTTCCCAGAGCTAACGCCTAGGTTTTTGATTATGGCCACATTGAGATTTTGTGTCTGTAAAAATCTGTATTGAGACAAGTTTTTTTTCAATGGAAGTTATCGGTTGCTGGATGAATAACAACTAACATGATTGTTTATGCAAAAACACACAATATGTCCACCTTTGTTAAGTATGCAAATAATCTGGGGAAAAAAGGAGATAATGATGCAGGTCTATCCCCATGTAATTTTCGACTTCATCCACGTTCATGCGTCTCAGTGTGGCCTTACCTTTAGCCAAGTAGGCTAGCACAATCTTGAATAGTGTCAACAACCCAGACTTGATACCTGGTCAGTCACATACTGAACATTCAGTGATCAATGAACATTGGGGGGGGGGGGGGATTCTAACGATAAATTAGGTTACTTATATATGTTTCATAAACACTAATAATTGTGGTTTTAGTTTTTCACATTTTATTTAATTCAAATAACTTAAAATATCTTATATATGGTAAACTATTTTATATTGTTTCGTGAAAAGGTATTTAAAATACTTTAAAATATGAAATCGACCACAAACAATCTTGAAATTGAAAGATAAAACGATTACACTATGGCCAAAAGTATGTGGACACCACTTAAAATTAGTGGATTTGGCTATTTCAGCCATACCCGTTGCTGACAGGTGTATAAAATCGAGCACACCGCCATGCAATCTCCATAGACAAACATTGGCAGTAGAATGGCCTTACTGAAGAGCTCTGTGATTTTCAACGTGGCACCATCATAGGATGCCACCTTTCCAACAGTGTCGTTCGTCAAATTTCTGTCCTGCTCGAGCTTCTTCGGTCAACTGCAAGTGCTGTTATTGTGAAGTGTAAACATTTAGGAGCAACAATGGCTTAGCCGAGAAGTGGTAGGCCACACAAGCTCACAGAACGGGACCACCGAGTGCTGAAGGGCTTCGTGGGTAAAAATTGTCTGTCCTGGGTTGCAACACTCACTACCGAGATCCAAACTGCCTCTGGAAGCAACGTCAGCACAAGGACTGTTCGTCGGGAGCTTCATGAAATTGCTTTCCATGGCCGAGCAGCCGTACACAAGCCTAAGATCACAATGTGCAATGCTGGAGTGGTGTAAAGCTCGCCGCCATTGGACTCTGGAGTAGTGGACTGCTGGGTTCTCTGAAGTGAAATCACGCTTCACCATCTGGCAGTACGATGAACGAATCTAGGTTTGACGGATGCCAGAAGAATGCTACCTGTCCCAATGCATTGTGTCAACTGTAAAGTCTGGTGGAGGAGGAATAATGGTCTGTGTCTGTTTTTCATGGTTCGGGCTAGACCCTTAGTTCCAGTGAAGGGAAATCTTAAAGCTACAGCATACAATGACATTCAAGACAATTCTGTGCTTCCAACTTTGTGGCAACAGTTTGGGGAAGGCCCTTTCCTGTTTCAGCATGACAATGTCCCCATTCACAAAGCGAGGTCCATACAGAAATGATTTTTCGAGATCGGTGTGGAAGAACTTCACTGGCCTGGAACACCGACTGCAAGCCAGGCCTGATCGCCCAATATCAGTGCCCGACCTCACTAATGCGCGTGGCTGAATTGGAAGCAAGTCCCCGCAGCAATGTTACAACATCTAGTGGAAAGCCTTCCCAGAAGAGTGGAGGCTGTTATAGCAGCAAAGGGGGGACCAACTCCATATTAATGCCCTTGATTTTGGAATGAGATGTTGGACGAGCAGGTGTCCATTTCAGCCCAGTTATGGGTAACTTTCCTAATCTAAGTATACAAATAATACAGTACAAATCATTTGTTTTAAAAACAGTCAAATTAGCAATGTTAATTGCTTTATTTAAAAGAGTTAAGCTTTTATTTACAAAATAATTTCAATATATAAACATACGTACATATTTTCCCTTTTACGGAAAAGTAGTAGGTGACAAAAAAAATCTACCAACAAACTAGCCAATAAATAAACATTAAGAACCATAAATCGCTGAAAC
Organism: Salvelinus fontinalis; assembly: GCF_029448725.1. Classification (NCBI taxonomy): domain Eukaryota; kingdom Metazoa; phylum Chordata; class Actinopteri; order Salmoniformes; family Salmonidae; genus Salvelinus; species Salvelinus fontinalis. Next base: position 5,314,065 of record NC_074669.1, read on the forward strand.
GTTCATGATGTGACTTGATTGTAATATGGTTCAACTAACGCTTTTGTTACAAAGAGGGGAGAAAAAAGTCACAAATATCCCATGCAAGTACTTCAGTCGTACACATCCCAAACCAAAGGAACCAGCCATCAACCCAGGGTTGGAGAAAAATCCAAGTGTTCAAAGATGTTCTCTTGGGATAGGTTGTGGGCCGAGCTTTTTTTCTGAGGCTTCATATGAAATAATCAACATTTGGCCCCCCTGTTTAAAGAATACCTTACAAAACTGCTGCTGGGTTGAAAGAAGTCTGACAGGGTGACTGCTATGTTAGTCCAGGCGAGTCCAGGCCAGGCTAGACCAGTTCAATCCAGTCCAGGCCAGGTCAGTCCAGCAGTCTCTTCCTACTGTAGGTGTTTCTTGTAGTTGACCGCCTGGGGGGCTGGCTGAAGGGAGAGCGTTCCAACTCAAACTCCTTCTGAGAATGGGCTTCATCTAAAAAGACAATCAGATGTACATTTCTTTACACATCATTTTGCCTTTTCTGAACTAAATGGCATATTTTAAAATGACTAGCTGAGATATTACGAACAAAACAGTGGTTGTAGAATAATAAACATACATACAATACAGCAAAATAATCCTGATAATAATCTCACCTATAAAATGATGAGTTCTCTTGGTGGAAGAACCTGCCTTCCCCTTGAATAACATGGGCGACTGAGTGAGGGCTAGAATCCCACTGGCAGACACTGGCTTCCTCACATTAGAGCTCGGGGGTGTTACCACTGCTGAAGATAATCAATCAAACCAACAAACAAAAATCAACTATTGCTAATCAATAAACAGATGAAAAGTTCACCATTAGAGGAATCATATGAATAAATTCAATTAATAAAACTCACAGTGAACAGTTCCAGTGGCCATGACGGAATCTTCATCTTTCAGAAGTTCGGCACCTTCAGCCTGCTGAACCTGGCTCTCCATCCAGTCCATGTCCTCCAGCTGGTCCAGAGGAGAGCCTGCTCTCTTACCAGGGGAGGACCTGGTAAACTGGCTGGACGTGGGAGTCAGTAGTAGTGCGTCAGACTCCTCCGTCTCCTTCAGTCTGTAAATTCCCTCCAGCTCTGCCTCGTCCAACATCTCCAGCCCCTCTAGCAGGTGCTCCTCCTTCAGTCCCCGCTGCTTGCCCCCCACCACCCCAGGCCGAGCCCTCTTTTTGCGGGGCCAGCTGTTGAGGCTCTCTGGGGTGGACCTCCCCATGCTCTGGGGGGACGGGGTCAGGGGGATGAGCTCAGCTGTGCCCAGGGGGGATATGGTCCCTGCGGGGTGGCGCGTGGGGGTGTAGGACTGGCAGATGTACGTCTGGAAGCCCCCTTTCCCCGGAGTGCCCTTGGCGGGAGTGCCGTGGGTGCATAGCGATGGCGAGACGTGACTGGCGTCTCTGTGTTTGGAGCAGAGCGCAAGAGGGCTGTTCGTGTGGGGGAGGTTCATACTGCCAGTGGGAGTCGGAGACCCTGCAGCCCCCTCCCCGGCATTGAAAGAGTTCATGCGCTTTAACTTAAGCTTGGGCAGCCCCGACGCTTGCATCTCCAGCTCCACTTTGTACGTTAGGAGGTTCGGGGTGACGAGCTCCTTCTTGCAACTTGTGGTGGTTCCTGAAGTCCTGGGGATGGAGAACCGAGATGGTTCAGTGGAGTACCCCCAACGGACTGCCGCTTCCCTCTGCTGGCGGTCAGGGGTCTGGCGGAAACCATAGCTTCTCCCAGGTTTAGTGGTTTCTGCGGGTATTGGCTGTTTGGTAGAGGCTCCGGTGAACTGGAAGACTTGGTTGTTGGTCTTTGAGGGTTTCCTGGAGAAGGATATGTTCATCTTGAGGCCGTCAGTGATTTGGGTCATGATCACTTTGGCCTCGGAGATGTCCATGCTCTCGTCCTCGGAGGTGGTGCTGAACTGGGAAGAGTCAAGCTGATGGGAGCTGGCCCCCATCTCTCCCCCCAAGGCCTGGGAAGACGGCTCCCTCTCGTGGAAGTCCAACGGCACATTTCCGCTGGACACGGTGTCACTGGTTTCCTTACTCGTAAGATCCGTGCTTGCTGCTACTACTACAGTTAAACTCTCATTGGACAAGGATATCAGGTTCTGCCTGGTTTTAGCTTGCACACCCTGGCCAGAGCTAGTCCTGGTCAAACATTTAGCTGAAGAGGTGGTGACAACAGTCGTTTTATTCAGTTGGGTTTTGACAGAAGTCTTTGGTGACGTTACGGACCTTGACAATCCTGAGGTCCTTTTCTTCGGTGTGAGCATGCCTTGGTGCGGAGGCATGGAGAGAGATTCTTCAACAGGGGTTCCTCCAGAGGGTGTGAGCATGCCGTGGGCAGGTCTCAGAGATTTCCTGGGGGTTGTGGTGGTGGGAGTGGGTGGGTGGTCAGAAGAGTGGTGTTTCTGAGTACCATCAGGGAGGTCCTGCTCATTCTTAACAGGTGTGTTGAATTTTCCCATAAGCCGTTTGGAAGACCTCGGACGTCCACTTTTCTCTGGCGTCACCTCAATGCCACCTGCAGCAGAATTTTCCGGAATCCTGGACAGAGACGCCTGGGGGGAAATTCTGTGCGATCTCTGTACTACTTTTTCTGGAGTTTTAGATATTGCCTGTTTGCTGCTGGGACTCTTGAGCGGACTGCAGAACTTGTCGGGTGTGTTCATCAACAGCCTTGGAGAACGTCGGGTGGAAAGGTGAGGCGACTCAGGCACCTTGAAGGGTGTGTTAGTCTCCGCGACTCTAAGTTTCTGAGGAGACGGGGACCAGGTGACGTGCTTCCTGGGCGTTCTGGAGCAGGGTGGGCTCTGGAGCAGGCTAGGGCCGAAGGGAGACAGACGCTCCAGTAATGTCTTGACCGGAGTCCTCAGGATGCCCTTCAGAGGGCTCTCCTTTTGGGGCGTCTCCAGCACCAGGCTCCTCCTGGCTGGGGATCTGAAAGGGCTGCCCCTCAGTGCCATGCCACCCTGCCCGTGAGAGGGCCCTGCCATCTGGCTATCTGTGACCGAGTAACTCTGGACCCTGGAGGACCTGAAGTTCTTAGGTGTTCTGGGGGTCTGAGGTGTCTTGCTCCCTCTAGCAGACCTATGGTGTCTACCAGGTGAGTTTGTGGGAGTATTATTTGGACTCTGAAAAGGAAAACCAAGCAAGTATTTCCAATAAGTATCACAAGTTAAAATCAGCATAGCTATTCTTTGCTTGTGAGAATTTTCAAAATCGGGTTCAAGTCCAGGATATGGTTGGGCCACGCAAGGACATTGAGACTTGTCCCAAAGCCACTCCTTCGTTCTCTTGGCTGTGTGCTTAGGGTCGTTGTCCTGTTGGAAGGTGAACCTTCGCCCCAGTCAGAAGTCCTGAGCGCTGTGGAGCAGGTTAACACCAAGGATCTCTCTGTACTTTGCTCTGTTCATCTTTCCACTCCATACAGACTAGTCTCCCAGTCCCTGCAGCTGAAAAACATCCCCACAGTATGATGCTGCCACCACCATGCTTCACCGTACGTATGGTATTGGCCAGGTGATAAGCGGTGCCAGGCATTGGCATTCAGGCCAAATAGTTTGGTTTCATCAGACCAGAGAATCTTATTTCTCACGGTCAGTCCTTAAGGTGCCTATCGCCAAACTCCAAGCAGGCTGTCATGTGCCTTTTACTGAGGAGTGGCTTCCGTCTGGCTACTCTACCATAAAGGCCTGATTGGTAGAGTGCTGCAGAGATGGTTGTCCTTCTGGAAGGTTTTCCCATCTCCACAGAGGAACTCTGGAGCTCTGTCAGAGCTCTCTGACAAAGGCCCTTCTCCTACAATTGCTCAGTTCGGCTGCACGGCCAGCTCTAGGAAGAGTTCTGGTGGTTCCAAACTTATTCCATTTGATGGAGGCCACTGTGTTCTTGGGGGCCTTTAATGTTTAGGTACCCTTCTACCAGATCTGTGCCTCAACACAATCCTGTCTCAGAGCTCTACGGACAACTCCTTCGATCTCATGGCTTGGTTTTTTGCTCTGACATGCACTGTCAACTGTGGGACCTTTTATAGACAGGTGTGTGCCTTTCCAAATCATAGAAGCATCTCAAGGATGACCAATGTAAACAGGATACACCTGAGCTCAATTTTGAGTCTCCTTATGGTTTTTAAAATTGTATAAACTGCCTTAATTTTGCCGGACCTCAGGAAGAGTAGTTGCTGCCTTGGCAGCAGCTAATGGGGATCCATAATAAATACAAAATACATAGCAAAGGGTCTGAATACTTATGTAAATAAGGTATTTCTGTTATTTTTAATAAAAGGTGCAAAAATTACTAATTTATGGGTGTGGGGGGGGGGTATTGTGTGTAGATTGATGAGGATTAAAAATAGGTTTATATCTATTTTAGAATAAGGCTGTAACGTAACAAAATATGGAAAAAGTGAAGGGGTCTGAAAACTTCCAGAATGCACTGCATGACATCTGAAGAGGTTCAACGAGATGGAGTTACCTGGAAGGCATCAGAGTTAGACAACTGCCTCCAGCTGGACGTGGACTGTGTGGCTTCAAACAGAAGACGTACTGGAGACCGTACTGACCGCAGGTTTACCACACCTACAGAAATTGAATGATCAATGATGTCAATATGTGTCAGCTGAAAGACTCCACAGAATATTGAACGGTGGTAACTATACGGATACAGATGAAATAATGGTGTTTAGTCAACCTACCTATTTTGCTGTCACTGAGCGGGAGCTGAGAGGAGAGAGCTTTGTCCAGGTTGCGGGAACGAGGCTGGGAGCTTGAGTAGAAACTGGAATGTCTCCTGGCAAACTTCTCCAATCTTGGACTCCTCCTCAAGTCTGTTATAAATATAATTGTTCATGTCTTTTATATTGGCATTTTAAAACTATTAAAACCCCTGACTATTTATCAACTTATACAATTGCATTGTTGATGTGGTTGATATTAAAAACGTTTATGAGCATCTCAGAAATGTGCACAGGACATTGACCGTTTCATGTAGACTCTTAGTCACTGACCTTCTAGAGGCTTCACTGGCGACTCCTCAACGATGCACTCGTCTGTCGGGACAGACCTCCTGACAAATCAAACAGATTTGTCATTTCGCTTATCCACTATCGTCCCCCCACAATGTACTGCTACAAATTCCGTTACAGTAATAACTTCTCCTAAACAAATCAAAATGTTAAACTAATACAACAAGGCAAATTATGAGCCATTTGCACTGCCAACGATGCAAAACTCCCTTTTTTCATATATGAATCAAAGTAAATGAATAACTCGTATTAACTAGTATTAATTTGTCAATAAATACTAGTTAACTCGTATACTAGTGTTGATTTAATTCATACTAGTTAATATTAAAAGCAGTTTTTTCCCTCTTGTAATCTCAATATCAAATAATTTCTGGGTAACAAATAGTTAGTTTACTGTGTTTTAAATTAAAACAGTCAACAAGAAAAAAAATTAGCTTCTTAGCAATTTGTCAAAACATAATTTTACTAGAAGTGGTCTGAGTGGAAAGGGGAAAACTATCTGTTATTGGCAGAGAGGTTTGAAACTCTTTCTTATTGGTTTATTAACTAATTTACCGCCTGGTCTATGGACCCAGGCAGGCCAAAACTCCATACCAACAAAACAGGCAGTCATTTCAGGCAGTCTTTTCAAACAGCTCTTACACTAAAAAGGTATTCTCATTTTTAGAGTTTCAAAGAATTATTCCAACCTCATTGTGTGGAAATATACACAAAAATATAACATATAACATAACAACCTGCAACAATTTCAAAAAGTTTACTGAGTTAAAGTTCATATAAGGAAATCAGTCAATTAGAATAAATTCATTAGGCCCTAATCTACGGATTTCACATGACAGGGGTCATACAGAATTACATTTATTGGTTTCAGATACCTTTAAAAAAAAAAAAAAAAGGATAAGAAAACCAAATCAGTATCTGGTGTGACTCATTTGCCTCATGCAGCGCGACATCTTTCACAGAGTTGATCAGGCTGTTGATTGTGGCTTATGGAACGTTGTCCCACTCCTTTTCAAATGGCTGTAAGAAGTTGCTGGATATTAGCGGGAACCGGAATACGCTGTCGTACACTTCGATCCAGAGCATTCCAAACATGCTCAATGGGTGACATGTCTGGTAAGGATGCAGGCCATGGAAGAACTGGGACATTTTCAGCTTCCAGGAATTGTGTACAGATCCTTGCGACGTGTGGCTGTGCATTATCATGCAGAAACATGAGGTGATGGCAGTGGATGAATGGCAAGACCATGGGCCTCAGAATCTCGTCACGTTATCTCTGTGCATTCAAATTGGCATTGATAAAATGCAATTGTGTTTGTTTTCCGTAGCTTATGCCTGCCCATACAATAACCCAACCGCCACCACGGGGAACGCTGTTCACAACATTGACATCAGCAAACCGCTCGCCCACTCGACGCCATACACACTGTATGCCATCTGCCTGTTACAGTTGAACCCGGGATACAGAAATTGGTTGTGCAAACCCACAGTTTCATCAGCTGTGCAGGTGGCTGGTGTCAGACAATGCCGCAGGTGAAGAAGCCGGATGTGGAAGTCCTGGGCTGGCGTGGTTACGCGTGGTCTGTGGTAGGACGTACGGCTTATGGTAGAGAAATGACCATTTAAGTCTCTGGCATCAGCTCTGGTGGACATTCCTGCAGTCAGCATGCCAATTGCGCACGCACTCAACTTTAGACATCTGTGGCATTGTGTTGTGACAAAACTGCACATTTTAGAGTGGCCTCTTATTGTCCCCAGCACAAGGTGCACCTGTGTAATGATCATGCTGTTTAATCAGCTTCTTGATATGCCACACCTGTCAGGTGGATGGATTATCTTGGCAAAGGAGAAACACTTCCTGACAGGGACGTAAATAAATTTGGCCACAAAATTTAAGATAAATAAGCTTTTTGTGCATATGGAACATTTGTGGGCTCTTTCAGCTCATGAAACATGGGACCAACACTTTACATGTTGCCTTCATATTTTAGTTCTATATATACATATTTTATAATCAGGATTTAAAAAAAACATGTTGGACTCACCTGCCCATCTGTTGCCTGTGCAGCAGACGGTTGGACACCTGCTTATGAAGGGGCGTCTCTGTCACCTTTTTGGTCAGGAGGGAATGACGATCTGAAAGGGCAGATTTCCTCTAAGTCTCAGGTGCTAACAAAACCTTTTAAGTTGTGTTACTGAGCTCTTGGAACATTGAACTATCATGGAACACAGTGTTCTTACCACCACCTTCTGTTGCCTGGGAGCCTTTATGCTTCAGTCCCTCCACGGCCGAGACAGACCGACTCCTGGGCATCTTGGCCTTCTTGGAAGGGGACATAGTCTCCTGGTTGAACAAGTTCCTCCGGACCTTTGTGACCTCTGTAGACCAAATTAAGTGGTATTCAAATTTGACAATTACAGCACAAGATGGCTGCCTGCCCTACAGGACACCTAGGGCAGGCCCAAGAAGATCATCAGGGACTCCAGCCACCTGAGCCACGCCCTTCAATCACTCAAGACGCGGGCAGTACATTAGCATCATGACAAGAACTGTCAGACTGGCCAATAGCTTCTATCCTCAGACCATCAGGCTGCTGAATAGCCACCACTAGTCAGCTACCAGTTCCACCCTCCCTCCTGCAACTTCCTCCTACAGACACCCCCCCCATCTTCTCAACGGTCACTTACCTTACCTGCTGATTCCCCTATGGACATTCTAAGATTTTCACTGTACCCTGCAATCACACCTGCAACCCTGTACATGCAACTATTAGACACTCTGAATCTGAGTGTATGAGACAAAGAGTTTGTTGATCTAACAGAGTTGGAGGAAATGACCTTGTGCAGCCTGCTTTGAGGGCGGTTCAGCGGTTGGTTTCTCCACAGCAACACAGATCTTACGCTTGGCCTGTTCAAACGACACAGGGATAGATCAAGATTTGGGTGATTAGTAAGTTCATACTGTACATCCATTCAGACAAGACAAACAAAAGATCAATATTACAAAGACCCAGTGATCGAGACCCTATTTTATCGGACTTTACAGCTGTGGTAGAATAAAATAAATGTATCCCGTCTTAGCTCACCGCTCTGGTGGACTTCCTGGGCACCTCTATCTGTAGACTCTGGGATGCTTCAGTCATGCTGCGATGGCGAGTCAGCCTCCCACTCCTCAAACACAAGAGAGGTGAGTTAAAGAGTGATATGAAAGTGTACTAAAGGGTTAGTTCACTTCTTAGTGATCCCTTCGCGCGCCAATCCCGTTGACACACACAATAACCTGCCCAGGGAGTGCGGTTGAAAATTAGCCGGCTGGCTAAAACCGGCACTTTTACTGAAACGCTGCTTAATGTGCACCGTCCCTGTAAAAATAAAATAAACTCAACTCAAACCAGTGAAATAGCAGCGCACCAAATTCAAAAACAGAAATACTCATAATAATAATTCATATATCACACAAGTGTTATACATCGGTTTAAAGATTAACTTCTTGTTAATCCAGCCACAGTGTCAGATTTCAAAAAGGCTTTACGGCGAAAGCAAACCATGCTATTATCTGAGGACAGCACCCCATCAAACAAACACATGAAAATCATATTTCAACCCGCCAGGCTCGACACAAAGGTCAGAAATAACAATATAATTCATGCCTTACCTTTGAAGATGATCTTCTTCTGTTGGCACTCCAATATGTCCATTAAACATCACAAATGGTCATTTTGTTCGATAAATTCTGTCGTTATATCTCCAAAATGTCCACTTATTTGGCGCGTTTGATCCAGAAAAACACCGGTTACAACTCGTTTAACATGACTAAAAAGTATCTAATATAGTTACCTGTAAAACTGATCCAAACATTTCAAACAACTTTCCTCATCCAATTTTAGGTATTTTTAAACGTAAATAATCGATACAATTTATGACGGGATAAACTGTGTTCAATACCGAACGAAAATAAAGTGGAGCGAGCTTTCAGGTCACGCGCCCCAACCACAACACTACACTAGACCCTCGTTCTGAACAGCCCTACTTCTTCATTTCTCAAAGGAAAAACATCAACCAATTTCTAAAGACTGTTGACATCTAGTGGAAGTGATAGGAACTGCAAGCAAGTGCCTTAGAAATCTAGATCCACATAGAAATCCAATTGAAAAGAGAATGACCTCAAAAAAAAAAAAACATTCTGGATGGTTTGTCCTCTGGGTTTCGCCTGCCAAATAAGTTCTGTTATACTCACAGACATCATTTTAACAGTTTTAGAAACTTGAGAGTGTTTTCTATCCAAATCTACCCATTATATGCAAATCCTAGATTCTGAGCCTGAGTAGCAGGCAGTTTACTTTGGGCACACTTTTCACCCGGAAGTGAAAATAGTGCCCCCTAGCCGAAAGTGTACTAACAACAGGGGTTAGTTAAAGAGGGTTATATGACTGTGTACTAACAGGGGTTCATTAAAGAGGGCTATATGAAAGTGTACTAACAACAGACAACTTAGAACGGTCATTGTATCACATCCACACAGCTGCACCACAGCAGATAAAGCCTCCGGCCCCAGGTAACTTACTTCCTCTTGCTGGCGGAGCGGTCGCGGAGCTCCTGTAGCTCCCCGCAGTCGGAGGCCATGCTGAGGGCCGTGGAGAGGTGAGGAGAGGAGACGCTGTCCTTGGTCACGGACTCGTCGCTGAAGAAGTCAGAGGGCAGCACGGCTGACAGGGCGGCGGGCAGCTGGGTTCCCAGGCTGTAGTATACGTCTGCTAGGACCCTAGGGATGGCCGTCAGGAACCTGACAGCCCACAACACCATTTATTCTAACTTTTTATAAACTGGGTGGTTCGAGCCCTGAATGTTGATAGCCAGGGTATATTAGACCGCATACCACGGGTATGACAAAACATGTATTTTTACTGCTCTAATTACATTGGTAACCAGTTTATTATAGGAATAAGGCACCACGGGGGTTTGGGATATATGGCCAATATACCACGTCTAAGGGCTGTATTCAGGCACTCAGCGTTGTGCTTAAGAACAGCCCTTAGCCGTGATATATTGGCCATATACCACACCCCCTCGGGCTATATTGCATAATTATAGCGCTATTTTTATTGTAACTATATATAGAGCTATTTTCCTCATCTCCTTAATCTGGATTCAACCCCTAAAGTCGATTTCAGAGAAGAGAAGAAACTCACACAGGGAGGACTTCATCTTGCAGGAACTTGGCCAGGTACACCGGGTCTTTAGTTAGAGAGATGATCCTTAACATGTCAGTCACCTGGGTAGAGGGAAGGAGAAATCAAAGCCTGTAAAATGACTCTGTTTTGTTTGGAGGAAGTAATATGATGGGTTGTGGAGGTGGCTAGGATTAGTCGTTTCCTACCTCCTCCACTGTCTCCTCCACATCCGGTGTGTCGGCCTGCTGCTCAGAGGGGAGGAGTCGGCACATCTCCAACCTGAGAATCGCCTGCAGCTGGCACCTGAGAGAGACATGTCAGTGTTAGTAATTTGTCGTGTTCAGTAGGGCAAACCGTAGTAAAACATTATGAAACCAAAAACAAAAATCAGTGTTTCTTATTGGACAAGCCCAGGTAGTCTGTTTCAGTTGGTTCGGCGCTCGATGAAAACAATCCTCTATTTAAAATCACACTTATCGGTGAAGACCATAAGCTCCTGTTCAATATAATAATAATAATAATAATAATTAGAAACCAGAGACTACTATGTTTAACAGTCACTACTTACTCTCTGAGTTTGCTGTCGGCGTCAGGAGTGTTGCTGTAAAGCTGGCGGATGGACTTGCTGGACTTGAGCAGGTTCTGTTGGACGAAGAGCCAGACCTGCTGGGCAGAGAGAAAGAGTGAAGTCAGACGTATTCCGACGGAATACGTGAACGTAAGGAAGTGGAACCCTTGCATTAGGGTTGGCCGATATCCGCATTTACATATCATCTAACTTGTTAAATATCGCGATAAATCAGTTTTAGTGTATGTGTAACCTTTATTTAAACTAGGCAATTAAGTTAAGCACAAATTCGTATTTGTATTACATCACATTAGCCGTTTATCCTGTCAAGTCAGGTATTACATCACATTAGCCGTTTATCCTGTCAAGTCAGGTATTCCATCACATTAACCTTTTTACGTTTTTTTACACTTTTCTTTTACGAGATAGTGACCTTCAGGATTTTCAAATAGAACCTGTCCACTAGGTATTTTCTTCTCTACGTCTTTCTTACCCCCAGGTCTGGGTTGGGCCCCTGGAACGTATTACCCCCAGGTCTGTCTTACCCCCAGGACTATCTTACCCCCAGGTCTGGGTTGGGCCCCAGGAACATCTTATCCCCAGGTCTATCTTATCCCCAGGTCTATCTTATCCCCAGGTCTATCTTATCCCCAGGTCTATCTTATCCCCAGGTCTATCTTATCCCCAGGTCTATCTTATCCCCAGGTCTATCTTATCCCCAGGTCTATCTTATCCCCAGGTCTATCTTATCCCCAGGTCTATCTTATCCCCAGGTCTATCTTACCCCCAGGTCTATCTTACCCCCAGGTCTATCTTACCCCCAGGTCTATCTTACCCCCAGGTCTATCTTACCCCCAGGTCTATCTTACCCCCAGGTCTATCTTACCCCCAGGTCTATCTTACCCCCAGGTCTATCTTACCCCCAGGTCTGGGTTGGGCCTCTGGAACATCTTGATAGCAGAGAGAAGGTGCTGGGCCTCAGTGAGGAGGGAGGAGTCTCTCTCAGCCACTGTCTTCTCATAGCCGGCCTTCAGGTGGGACAGCAGCTCGGCCTCGCTCTTGAAGTCTGACAGGAGAGCAGGCATGGAAGTTAGTGACAGTTATTAACTGGTGTAATGTTCAGAACATTCATTGAAGATAAACAGAAAGTACAGAGCTGGCATGATTCCTTATGCTACATAGAACACCAAGAACCAACTCTGTTCTATAAAAGTAAACTGTTTTATTTGAATGCTCTGTAATACACCCATCTTCATTTCGCTGTCTAATAATTATGAGACTAGGCCTCTTATCAATCATTTGACCATTAAAAGCTGAATCTGAACCATGCTGAGACTATGCTTTAGCCTTTTGGGAGCAGAACACTTAACAACCCTGTTGTTGTGGTGGGGCCCAGACAGACAAGACACTTACGTTGGGCCAGCCAGACAAGACACTTACGTTGGGCCAGACAGACAAGACACTTACGTTGGGCCAGACAGACAAGACACTTACGTTGGGCCAGACAGACAAGTCACTTACGTTGGGCCAGACAGACAAGACACTTACGTTGGGCCAGACAAACAATACTTACGTTGGGCGTGGGGTCCAGTCTTGGCCCCGTTTCCTGATCGTCTTTTCCCCAGCCTCTCCTGTGCCCTGCAGCCCTCAGCCCCCGGCGCCCCCACCTCAGTCTCTCCAGCCTGGCTTTTCTGGGCCTTGACATTCAGACGGGCCACATTCAGCATCTGCAGTGAGCGGCTCATAGTCTTCATCTTCTGCCTCACCGGCGTGCGCTGGGCGCCCCCTGCAGGCGACAGGAGAATAGACAGACACTCAGCAGGGGAAGAACAACATGATAAGTGTCTCGTCATTGTAGGTTATGAGCTGCTACACCGATAAGGTGACGATGGCGTATCACAGAACAATCGAAAGCCATCTGTTCACACACGAGACGCTCACTGATTAGTACAAAAATATATTGAGACATTTCTAAAATACAAACAGAAGTCACTGACAATTGAGGGGGGGGGGGGGGGTCTTGAGAGATATGAGGGAGGGGGAAGGGGGGGTATGCAGCCAGTAGGGTCTGAGGCGTTTCCTTACGTTTCTTCCCCGTCTTGTCACTGTGGGACTGGGAGGTCATTCTCTGGTAGAGTTCTGCCAGGCTGATGACCAAGTCCTGCTGAGGGCCCGACAGCTCCCCTTCCTGACCCTCGGTTTCACCCTCTGGCACCGCATGGAGCAGCCTGGACACACACACATAGACATTGACATAGTCAATAATAGTTTAAAGGTCATGATTAAGCAGTTCAGCTGCAACTTTTATATATGTGTAGGAAAGACACTAACCACCGGGAAATTGTTATTTGGCCCTAGATATCTATGTATTTAAAAACTAGGCGACAGTGTTCTAAGGACATTATATTTAATATTAAGAAATTGTGATGTTTCAAATACACATAATTACAGACATAACATTAAAAAGGGCAAATCATACCTCATTGACTCCATTAAGTGGGAGCTGACTCCTGATTGGTCAGCGTGCGGGAACCAGCCCTCCACCAGCCCAGCAGTCAGTGGGCTGGACCAATGGCCGAGCTCCTGCTGTGCCCAGTCAGGAACCTGGGGCTCAACTAGAGGAGCTGTGGAGGAAGGACAGTACTCAGTCTGTTACGATAACACTGTACCAATAAACTAATTGAGTGAATCATTTTCTGGAGATCTGTAATTGAATTGAAAACTCAATTTGATATAAAAGGTAAGAAAAGTTCAGACAATTAAGGTGACAGCAATGCCACAGAAGCAAGGTGGAGCTATCGCTCAGACCCTACTGTAACTACGAGTCGCTAGTCATCTCAGACCCTACTGTAACTACTAGTCATCTCAGACCCTACAGAAACTGCAAGTCGCTAGTCATCTCAGACCCTACTGTAACTACAAGTCGCTAGTCATCTCAGACCCGACTGTAACTACGAGTCGCTAGTCATCTCAGACACTACTGTAACTACGAGTCGCTAGTCATCTCAGACACTACTGTAACTACAAGTCACTAGTCGTCTCAGACCCTACCATCACCGCGAGTCGTCTCAGACCCTACTGTAACTACGAGTCGCTAGTCATCTCAGACCCTACGAGTCGCTAGTCATCTCAGACCCTACTGCAACTACAAGTCATCTCAGACCCGACTGTAACCACGAGTCGCAAGTCATCTCAGACCCTACTGTACCCACGAGTCACAAGTCATCTCAGACCCTACTGTAACTACTAGTCACAAGTCATCTCAGACCCTACTGTAACTACGAGTCGCTAGTCATCTCAGACCCTACTGTAACTACGAGTCGTCTCAGACCCTACCGTCACCGCGAGTCGTCTCAGACCCTACAGTAACTACGAGTCGCTCGTTATCTCAGACCCTACTGTAACTACTAGTCACTAGTCATCTCAGATATGTTAAGGCGGATAATAAAGACAGAGGAAACAGAGCCAATCATAACCTCCATCTCCCTCCACGATGTCATAGAACCCTCCCAGGACACTGCTGACCACCTCGGGCAGGTCTGAGGAGGTGTCCGCCGCTGCTGGAGCAATGACATCCAAGGTCAGGGTGTGGTAGCCGGAAGCGACGCTGGGCCGAAGGACGGTGAGCAAAGCCGTGAGGGCTGAGAGGGGAGACAGGAAGGCCGAGCACGGCAAGTCTCCTCCGTCACTCACCTCTGCAAACTGTGGAGACAACAAACTAGTTATTAGCCCCAAAAACATTGATCATTTTGACATTAGTGAAATAATAATTTTGATACTTATTAGCCTGATCTGTTGGGAGCATCATGACCATTGTGGAGCGGAGTGGACAACACAGCGGAATGAACAACACAGCGGAATGGACAACACAGCGGACAACAGTCAGATGTTTGTTTCAGTTTAGATGAAACCCTCTCGTTTCAAATTGAACACAACACACTGACAACTAAACAGGAAGACAACAGTACTTCTATGTCCTACACATTATTGCCATATTGGGTGGTTTTATTCCCATTTGGAAAGTGTCAACAGAATCTGGCAACATTGGCGCTACGGTGTAGCTTTACCATGTGAAGAGCCTGGGCAGAGAGCTCCCTTAGTAGCTGTTGGAAGACAGCTTGGCCCTGGTCTGTGTGGTTGTTGATGGAACACTGCAGCACCCAGGACTCTGAGGAGGACGCCTCTGTGAGGGAGTGGGCGTCCCAGCCCCGAAGGACCCCTTTCAGACACACCTCCACGGGGGCTGGGAGGAGCCTCTGTCTGAGGGCAACCGGCTCCAACGTCACACTGCAGCTCTGTGGAGCATCACCTGAGTACGACAGACAGCACACAGGGGAAAAACAGCATGTTGATGTGAAACCAGATGGTTGTACTCTTATATCAATGATGAATACTATTCACTACTACAAGATTTAGAGGTGTGGCCTTTTATTGTGATTTGGTTAACATGTGTAGGCATAATAGCTTTGTTATGTCATGAGACTAATCCAGTGAGAGAGGGAGATTTTCCAAATGACAGTTCACTTCCATGCATCACAAACCTTGCCCCCATCTCAGGACTCCCCCCAGGACAGGAAACGCTAGGCGGTACAGTCGTTCTGAGGACAACAGGTATCCCATGCTAGAGTCGAGTGGAAAGGTCTCTCTCCTCAAAATGGCATCTGAAGGGGAGTCTACGGGGGACTGAACACTGGAGAGCTTGTGAGGACAGCACAGGTTTAGCAGGGCGTCCATGGGGACCACTCTACCACCCATCTCCCTCAACACCTCAGAAAGCCTATCTGAGCCCCAGTGCTCCTCACTTCTCATAACCTGGAATGAGAAAGACAGGTCAGCAAGTCTTTTAACAGATTCCCAATGACATTTGTCCAGTTATTTGAAAGCAACTGTCACTATTTACCTGGACGTATGAAGTGCTGTCCACCCAGTGAAGGACAACTTGCCGTTGGACCAACATTTCATGGAGTCCCTTGGGTAGGATACGGTCGGACACGTCTGTGTGACTGGCACCTGCAGGGATTCCAGCGAGGGACACATATTCTCCTAAATCTGCCCTGGAGTGAGGACACCTTGACAAGAGGAATAACACATTTCTCCCCAGGCTTGACAATTCATCCTCAGGTTGAGGCGGGCCTCCTTTACCCGCTCGACCTCTCCTGGGTCTCAATGTCAATTTGGTGGGAGAGGTGATATCTGGTCTGTCCCATTGGAAGTCCAACAAAGCTTCTTTCAATGCATTCTGTATGGAAGCAGCAGGGCTGGTGGGTTGATTCCTTGGCTGAGTCGGGATTGTCTTCTCACTTGCATCGAACTTTAATTGAAACTCAACCTCGAAGTCCTCAAAAGTTTTGTCTCGTAGTTCTTTAAAATCAGAGCCCCTGGATATCAGGTTACCATTGCGTCGTCCAGTTCTTGATTGACAGAATTTGTAACCCCATCGCACCTTCTCGAATCCATACTTATATCCGAAATGAAGCAGAATTCGGAGAATGCCCTGCTTCAGTGGATGGTTTACGACATTGACGTGTCCTGACGGCCGATAATCCACATCAATGACAAAAACTAAGTTATGCAAAGCCATGGCTGGAACGGGACACTAGCTCCATGTACACCAAGTAGATAGTTGTCACGAAGTTAGCAAATTTCTCATCTGGTTGAACATGAACTGGCTAATGCTACCTTCAGATACAACAGTTGCTAACGTTAGCTAGCTTGCTAGCTACTTGGCTCAAGCGAGCGAAACAAGCTTTGTTTACGATTTTTTGTTTGTTTACCATAAACCGGTTTTGTAATGAGCAGACGCCCACGCCTGCACTTGCTCCATGTACACCAAGTAGATAATTGTCACGAAGTTAGCAAATTTCTCATCTGGTTGAACATGAACTGGCTAATGCTACCTTCAGATACAACAGTTGCTAACGTTAGCTAGCTTGCTAGCTACTTGGCTCAAGCGAGCGAAACAAGCTTTGTTTACGATTTTTTGTTTGTTTACCGTAAACCGGTTTTGGAATGAGCAGACGCCCGCGCCAATATAGTTGCGACGTGTTGAATAGCTAATTATTTAGACGCAAAATTGTCACACGTTTGTTTTGTTTTTTTATCATATTAAAACGTATCTACCATTATAGTTTTAAAGATTCGCCATTTTACAGCTCCTTCTCTCCTCAAACTCTTCGCGCCCCCGTCTTGAAGCCCCTCCCTCTTTGCTGTGATTGGGCGAATGAGAACCGATCGAGTGCAACGTTACCAATGTGAGTAGAATACTTGTCGATGATTTGCCACCACTGTCACAGTAATCTCCGATTGGATTAAATCAATCATCTCTGTAAAATCTAAATACCCTATCAAAGTTCTTTTGTTCTTTTTTGAATGGGCTTCACGCTAATATCAAGTTCATGAAAATAAATTCATGAAAATGTCATGTGAGATATATTTTAAATGATATTCGTATTCGTGGATTAATTTACCTTCACCCAATGCCTTTAATGGTTTTCGATTTTACAGACTCACAGAGAGAATAAATAATTTAGTTGTGGTGTCTGCCGTAAAATATTCTCTAATAAGGCTGCCAAGTGGGTGTGGTATATGGCCAATATACCATGGCTAAGGGCTGTTCTTAACCACGACGCAACGCAGAGTTCCTGGATACAGCTCTTTGCCGTGGTATATTGGCCATTTACCACCACTGTATGCTGCTGCATAAATGATGCAATATGCCAGGGAGATATGTACATACTGTAGCTAAGAAATTAATACTAAGTGTATGTTGTGTAGTCAGCTATTAGTAGCCCATGTGCCTCACCCTAATAAGTTGGTCCCTTTCCCCCTCATAACTTAGCTTACTGTTCTGACTTGATGGTGCAGATGTAGTCTATAGCCTGTTTTAGAGAAATGTCATCATCGAATATCGCAAGAGCCTTCTTTGTCTGCTTATATGCCCCCTTTATTTATCCTGTGGTTCTGACTTGGTGTACAGGGAGAATACTGCAAGAACTGCCCATCTTCTGAATTCTGTCACTGTACATTTCAAAGGTGCTGACAAAAAAAAATGTTATGTTGACGACGTCATTCTTAGCTCGCTCATGAATGTATTAATCTAAATTACGCATTGCCTCTTATCCACTCATCATTCCCTTATGCCATAGTTTGTACATCTCAATTGTTATAAGCCTATTACTCATATACGTCTATTTCATTCATCTTATTCATCATTTTAGGAAATGTTGGAATTACACTGCTCAAAAAAATAAAGGGAACACTTAAACAACACAATGTAACTCCAAGTCAATCACACTTCTGTGAAATCAAACTGTCCACTTAGGAAGCAACACTGATTGACAATAAATTGCACATGCTGTTGTGCAAATGGAATAGACAAAAGGTGGAAATTATAGGCAATTAGCAAGACACCCCCAATAAAGGAGTGATTCTGCAGGTGGTGACCACAGACCACTTCTCAGTTCCTATGCTTCCTGGCTGAAGTTTTGGTCACTTTTGAATGCTGGCGGTGCTTTCACTCTAGTGGTAGCATGAGACGGAGTCTACAACCCACACAAGTGGCTCAGGTAGTGCAGCTCATTCAGGATGGCACATCAATGCGAGCTGTGACAAGAAGGTTTGCTGTGTCTGTCAGCGTAGTGTCCAGAGCATGGAGGCGCTACCAGGAGACAGGCCAGTACATCAGGAGACGTGGAGGAGGCCTTAGGAGGGCAACAACCCAGCAGCAGGACCGCTACCTCCGCCTTTGTGCAAGAAGGAGCACTGCCAGAGCCCTGCAAAATGACCTCCAGCAGGCCACAAATGTGCATGTGTCAGCATATGGTCTCACAAGGGGTCTGAGGATCTCATCTCGGTACCTAATGGCAGTCAGGCTACCTCTGGTGAGCACATGGAGGTCTGTGCGGCCCCACAAAGAAATGCCACCCCACACCATGACTGACCCACCGCCAAACCGGTCATGCTGGAGGATGTTGCAGGCAGCAGAACGTTCTCCACGGCGTCTCCAGACTCTGTCATATGTGCTTGTGTGCTCAGTGTGAACCTGCTTTCATCTGTGAAGAGCACAGGGCGCCAGTGGCGAATTTGCCAATCTTGGTGTTCTCTGGCAAATGCCAAACGTTCTGCACGGTGTTGGGCTGTAAGCACAACCCCCACCTGTGGACGTCGGGCCCTCATACCACCCTCATGGAGTCTGTTTCTGACCATTTGAGCAGACACATGCACATTTGTGGCCTGCTGGAGGTCATTTTGCAGGGGTCTGGCAGTGCTCCTCCTTGCACAAAGGCGGAGGTAGCGGTCCTGCTGCTGGGTTGTTGCCCTCCTACGGCCTCCTCCACGTCTCCTGATGTACTGGCCTGTCTCCTGGTAGCGCCTCCATGCTCTGGACACTACGCTGACAGACACAGCAAACCTTCTTGTCACAGCTCGCATTGATGTGCCATCCTGGATGAGCTGCACTACCTGAGCCACTTGTGTGGGTTGTAGACTCCGTCTCATGCTACCACTAGAGTGAAAGCACCGCCAGCATTCAAAAGTGACCAAAACTTCAGCCAGGAAGCATAGGAACTGAGAAGTGGTCTGTAGTCACCACCTGCAGAATCACTCCTTTATTGGGGGTGTCTTGCTAATTGCCTATAATTTCCACCTTTTGTCTATTCCATTTGCACAACAGCATGTGAAATTTATTGTCAATCAGTGTTGCTTCCTAAGTGGACAGTTTGATTTCACAGAAGTGTGATTGACTTGGAGTTACATTGTGTTGTTTAAGTGTTCCCTTTATTTTTTTGAGCAGTGTATTTTGCTTACTTTGTATTATATTAAGCTCCAGTGCTTTTCTTGACGAGGAAGGGGTACTATATAATGTTGTCATGTATGCCAGAGGAAGGTCTCTTCCAATTCAAATATTTGTAATAGACATGTGATTCCAGTTGATATTGCGAGGGTTGTTTTGTTTACGCAATGCAATGTGCGTCGGTATATTGTCTATAAAAGTGGATCTTCATGATTGTATTTTCCTTCCTTTTGAGACCACATGGGCCTTATAAAATACTTCAAATAGTAAGCTAGCCACTGACTCTGGGTCTCTCTCCCCCTCTCTCTCTCTCCCTCTGTGTGGTGACTTAAAGAAGAGTAAAAGTTAAGGCCACAACATCTTGCTGAATGTATCAGAATTTCTGTCGGTGTCCGTTATGTAAGTGCTGAACAAATAGGCCTACCTCATCGCAGCTCGTTTGCTTGCATTTGCTTATACTTAAGAGCTAAGTGTTAATTATATTAGAACAAACATTATGAATTTACTGAACATAAATCTAATAATGTTTGTGTATGGTTCAAAGGTCAAAACTCATGTCGACATTCATTATTATCGAAGGAGAACACGGTTCTTCTCGAGTCTCACAAATCCACAAGGAGTCAGTAGAAACCACATTTGTTTAAGCAAGTCAGCCATAATCAGCTATGGTTTTTTATAAAAGGCAGTAAATGAGGCTGAAGGAAATGTTTCGCTGCCAGACAAGGCTCCGCTGATGTGTGGCATGTGTAGCGGTGGTACAGATCTACTCCACGGTGCTGAAAGGAAAGCTCTGCAGTTGTGACAGCTTTATGTCGGCCATAACAGTTTGTGGGCACCGTTTGTCACAGTTATAGAGCAATTCATGTATTGTTTAGTGTTGTGCTGTGGCTTTGCAGGCATGCATAAAAAAATGAAAAAGTTGAGTTTGCCAAAACAAGATTTACATGCTAAAATCGCCACTGAAGGGAAGGACGTGGATCAGAAACCCAGTAAGTATATGGTGTGAACACCATTTGCCTCATGCAAAGCGACATCTCCTTCGCTTCGGGGAGCTGTTGACTGTGGCCTATGGAATGTTGTCCTATTTCTCTTCAATGGCTGTGTGAAGTTGCTGGATATTGGCGGGAACTGGAACACGCTGTCGTACACATCGATCCAGAGCATCCCAAACATGTTCAATGGGTGGCATGTCTGGTAAGGTTGCAGGCCATGGAAGAACTTGGACATTTTTAGCTTCCAGGAATTGTGTACAGATCCTTGCGACATGGGGCTGTGCATTATCATGCTGAAACATGAGGTGATGGTGGCGGATGAATGGCACGACAATGGGCCTCAAGATCTCGTCATGGTATCTCTGTGCATTGAATTGCCATCAATAAAATGCAATTGTTTTCGTTGTACAAAGCGTATGCCTGCCCGTACCATAAACCCACCTCCACCATGGGGCACTCTGTTCACAATGTTGACATCAGCAAACTGTTTGCCCACATGACGCCATACACGCTGTCTGCCATCTGCCCGGTACAGTTGAACCCGTGAAACACACACTCTCCAGCATGCCAGTGGTCATCGAAGGAGAGCATTTGCCCACTAAAGTCAGTTACGACGCTGAACTGCAGTCAGGCAAGAACCTGGTGAGGACTACGAGCACACAGATGAGCTTCCCGAAGACGGTTTCTGACAGTTTGTGCAGAAATTCTTCGGCTCTGCAAACCCACATTTTCATCAGCTGTCTGAGTGGCTGGTCTCAGACGATCCCGCAGGTGAAGAAGCCAGATGTGGAGGTCCTGAGCTGGCGTGGTTGCACATGGTCTGCGGTTGTGAAGCCTGTTGGACATACTTTTCTATGGTAGAGAAATGATCATTAAATTATCTGGCAACAGCTCTGGTGGACATTCCTGCAGTTAGCATGCCAATTGCGCAGTCCCTCAAACTTGAGACATCTGTAGCATTGTGTTGTGTGAAAAACTGCACATTTTAGAGTTGCCTTTTATTGTCCCCAGCACAAGGTGCACCTGTGTAATGAACATGCTGATTAGTCAGCTTCTTGATATGCCACACCTGTCAGGTGGATGGATTATCTTGGCAAAGAAGAAATGCTCACTAACAAGGATGTAAACACATTTGTGCACAAAATTGAGAGAAATAAGCTTTTTGTGCATATGGAACATTTCTGGGATCTTTTATTTCAGCTCATGAAACATGAGACCAACACTTTACATGTTGCGTTTATATTTTTGTTCAGTGTAATTTTACATTTACTATGTTATGTCTTGTCTGAGACCAGGCTGCGGTCACAGGTCTACTGTTAATGTCTGTGGAAGTCTTCACAGAGTTGACTTTATTAGAAACAATAATTTCTGGTAATCTGTTTTGATATACATGTCAGGGTGATGAGCTAGTGGCCAGACTGATGTTATTGACACATTGAATCAAATGTATACTTTCCAGAAAATATATTTTTCTATTACTTAAGAGTTTTACTCATACATTTTCTCCTAAAGCCGCTCATTCATGATCTTGCTTTAATTTTGTATGGAATAATTTGCTCCTGATGGATAATTGATTGTCCCAGATCATCCTATACTTAAAGCCTATACTTTCAGCCTTAAAGCTTATAACTAAAATACGCTTTTCAATCAGAATTCTTTGCATCTCTTAGTTGTACACATACCACATAAATCTCAACAGGCAATTTAAGAAGTCCACTATCATGCAATACTTTAAAAAAAGGTCCACTGTTACACTCTTACCTTGTCTGTTCTGTGCAGTTGAGGCATTAGAAGGCGTGGGCGCGTTCCAGTGGAACAGTTTTTATGCAGTCGGTGCGAATTGGTTCTCTCTTCAACCAGTTAATTGTACACGTTTATTTCAAAATTATAAAGAACAACTTTTATCAACAATGGCAGCTCAAGATTCACAATTGTGTTTAGTTTGTTAAAATAGAGACCTTGAAAATGTTTTCTGTTGAAAAATAAAAAAAGTTAAATAAACTATAATTATTGATTATGTAGGCCTAGATCGGCGGTGCACAATTGGCACAGTGTCGTCCGGGTTAGGGTTTGGCCAGGGTAGACCGTCATTGTCAATAAGAATGTGTTCTTAACCGACTTGCCTTGGTAAATAAAGGTTAAATGTAAAAATTAAAAATAAATAAAAAGATCTCTCCCTGGTACAAATATATTTTGAAAAAACGTCCTTTGTCTGAGCTGTCCATTTTATTCCCATAAACTATCCATGCACAACAAACTACAACGTGTTTCAAACCTGATATATAGTTTTTGAGATGCCGCACCCAACGGGTTAAGAAGAAACGACTATCAGAGGCAGAGGAGACCGTTCACACGATCCCAGAACCCACGGGACTGAGTGTCTTTAATTTATCAAGCAAGATATTGAGCCCTGCCCATGTCTCTTTGCTTAATAAAGGGTTATATTTTGTGCCTACAACCCAGTGCAACGATTTTGATGTTAAGGTAGACATGTTCAAGTCTTTTTTAGAAACATCTGTTTAAGGGAATACTTTAGCTCCCCTAATCCTGCCATTTCTATTGAACCAGTAGGTTGCTCACCTGCACATACTCCGACTCCTTTTAGAAGCAAGAGTTATTTTATACCTCCAGCCAATCGCAATCACTCTATCGAGACATATTGCAGACTTGTTGAAAAAGATGTTGCTCATCTCCTTAAGAACAAACAGGAGTCCAAATCTTTCCATAATTTACATAAGGATGAAAAAACAAGCTTTACATTCCGATACCTCAGTCCTTATTCATACTGCTGATAAGGGTGGATCGGTTGTACTCATGGATAGGACAGCTTATGTAAATGAGTGTCATAGACAGCTGCTTGACAACACATTTTACGAGAAACTCATTAGTGACTCCCCTTTCCCAATTTCAGAACACTATCTTTATTGTAAAGGACACCAGCAGTATGATCTCTATCATTGAATCTCTTGATCCTCTCCCTGAGAATACCTTGTTAGTTACTTTTGATGTTGAGTAGTTATACACAAATATTCCACACGAGGGCGGTATTGAAGCTATGGAACATTTTATTTTGCAACGTGACCCTAACGAACTACCTTCCAGTGCATGCATTATAACATTGGCTGAAATAGTACTCACACATAACTATTTCATGTTTCTAAATTATTTCTTTATTCAGACGAAGGGTACTGCTATGGAACCCCCCATGGCTCCTAACTATGCTAATTTGTATGTGGGTTACATGGAGAAACAGTCTATTTTCAATCCTCTCAAATGTTTTCTTGCCTAACATCATTATTTGTTAACGGTTTATTGATTATATTTTTTTTTCTATGGAGGGGTGATGCAAAACAGCTCAAGGCATTCCATGCTTTTCTTAACTCCTGTTCTGAACATTTGAGATTTACTATGCAATCTGATACACGTCAAATCAGTTTTCTTGATCTCCCGATCTTGTGTGAAAATAATGTTCTCTACACTGATCTTTACAGGAAACCTCACTGATCGTAACAGTTTGTTGAGGGCTGACAGTTGTCACCCACTTCCCTTGAAAAATAGTTTGCCCTACAGCCAATTCTGTTGAATCAAAAGAATTTGCAAAAAAACTATCAGATTTCGACCGAAATATGGCTGAGACGCAAAGAAAATTCAAGGAGAGGGGGTACAAAAATTATCTGATTAATATTGCCATTGAGAAAATTAAAAACAAAACATGACCTTTTTCCAAGGGCAGTCTCGCAGAAAGACGCATTCTTGCATTCTAACTACCCGCTATTCAAAGCGCTCTGAACAAATTAAGGGAATCGTTCAAACATTGGCACATTCTAAAATCCGATGATAGTCTCGGTAATGTGTTTTCGGACCTTCCCTTGGTCGTATTCTCGCCGGGCAGAAATCTCAGAGACCAATTGGTACACTCTGATTTACCACCCCAAGATATTCCTGAACAACGTCTATTTGCGCCCCTACTGGATGGAAATTACAAGTGTAATGGCTGTGCTCAATGCAATGGCACTTATAAATGCATATCCTTCAAACACCCACAAACAGGGAAATCGATCCCAATCAAAGGTGTTATTACGTGCTCCACTAAGGCAGTTATTTATCTTATAACTTGTCCTTGTGGTAAAAATTATGTGGGTAAAACAATGTGCGAATTAAAAGTACGTATCTCAGAGCATCGTAGCACCATAAGGTGCAAAAACTTGACTTACCCAGTTGCGGCCCACTTTTTGGAGGCAGGCCACTTGATTTCGTCTCTGCGTTAAATTGGCATCGAACATGTCACCCTCCCTAGGAGAGGGATTTATTGTTAAAACGAGAGGCTGCCTGGATCTTTAACTTAAAGACCCTTGCTCCCTTCGGTCTCAACGTAGACTTTGATCTGAAGCCATTCTTGTGACTGTGATTGCCATTGTAATTGTTTGTAAGCTTGTGTAGTATAAAATGCATCTATGATCGTATGCTATCCATTTGTTTTTTGTATGCCATTTTAATATTTGAGAATTAACCAATGATATTAGGCCACTCTTGGCCATGATTACAGACACCTGTGTGTCTTTTGACACTATATATAAACGAGTCATCCCGCAGTGTTTGTGATTATACCCTGATGAAGACAGTTTGGCCGTCGAAACGTTGGATATTACATTCTTGCATCTGAGCTCCTAGAGAGTGTGCAGGTCTCCTTTATTTTCAAGTTTTCTACTCCGCTAGCCAGCACCTCGCCTAAATAGGTGTGTGTTTCTTTTTCTTCTAGACTATAAAGTTTTACCACATCACATATATGACAGTAGTTGTCATGTGTCAGAAAAAATCATAAATTCAATTTCTTAGAAATTAAAGAGGAGATTTTACTGAAAATTAAAGTTTGTCATACGTTTTAAGACTTTAAAAGAAGAATGATGTTGCGCTATGACAACATCTCAGGCAATCTGTTGTGTAAATCCAACCCCTGCACATCGACTCGGTACTGGTAACCCGTGTTATCGTTTGTGTATTGTGTATTATTATTATTTCTCTATATTGTTCGGGAAGGTCCTGTAAGTAAGAATTTCACTGTTAGTCTACACGTTTACGAAGCATGTTACAAATGAAATTAGATTTGAATCCCAAATGAATGGACATTTTTACATATAACCTTTATTTAACTTGGCAAGTCAGTTTTAAGAACAAATTCTTACTTACAATGACGGCTTACCGGGGAACAGTGGGTTAACCGTCTTGTTCAGTGGCAGAACGACAGATTTTTACCTTGTCAGCTCTGGGATTTGATCCAGCAACCTTTCGGTTACTGGCCCACCGCTCTAACCACTAGGCTGCCTGCTGATAACCATCTAATTTCCTGGTTCGATTTGGTTTCTTATCTTTTCCATTCATTTGGGGGTGAAGGCATTTAACAAAATCTACACAACAGATGTTGTGGGATGTGATTTATCTTCACAGACTTCAGTTCTGAAAATGTCTAACTAACTTGAGTGTAACGTTTGTAAAAAGTGCGTAATAAATACAGTTGATTTGAATTTGATAACATTCTGTAAAAATAACCCTAACCCATTGAACAGATTCCCAGATTTCAGACTGTACCAAGAGCTGTGACCTGAGGGGTGTCCTCTTGATGTAGTCTCTACCTTCCAACAACACATTTTTACACAACGTGCATTGTTATGTGTTCTCAGTCATTGGGAATATTTATTCTGTGAGTTCGCAGATGTCTCTTCAGACTTGCTGCTAACTTCAAGTAAGTTCCACACAGATGACATTGAACTCCATCCCCTGTATGAGTCCTCATATGCACTGTCAGGTTTCCCTTCAGATTAAAGCGTCTGCCACATTCGTTGCAGCAATGTGGTTTCTCCTGTGTGTGAGTCATCATATGCTTTGTCAGGCTTCCCTTCTCGCCGAAGCACTTGCCACATTCTTTGCACTGAAACGGTTTCTCCCCAGTGTGAGTCCTGGTATGTTTTATCAAGTCTGACTCGCAGTAGAAAGCCTTGTCACATTCCTTGCACGGATGCGATTTTTCCCCAGTGTGATTTTGCCTATGCAGTTTCAGACGACCTTTTGTCGACAAGCATTTCCCACACAAATCACATTTAAAAATCAGCCCTGTATGAAGATTAACCATATGATTTTTCAGGCTTTCCTTGTGAAAGAAACGTTTGCCACATACCAAGCAGCGATGTGGTCTCTCCACTGTGTGAATCTTCATGTGTCGGGTCAGGTATCGGTTTAAGGCGAAACACTGGCCACATGTATCGCACATGTATGGTCTGTCTTCACTGTGCCGTAACTGTTGGTGCCTTTTCAGACCACTTGCTGTCGCAAAGTATTTTACGCACACATCACACTTCAGATCCGTCAACTCACTGGTTTCTTTTCTTGGCCGTCCTCTTCGTCTCTTTGACCCCGACAGAGGTATTCTCTTCTCCACTCCATCCGCTTTTCCGCCATTACTTTCATCATTGTCACTTTCTGGATTTACTTCAGAGGGGGGCTGATAGTCACTGGTTGATTCTGATTCTCTGTTGCCGTCACCATCAGATTCTCTGTTGCCATCAGATTCTTTTTGGCTCTCTACCGTTATGATGTTGAAAGAGTTCCATGTAGACTCTTCGGTATCAGACTCCACTGGCCCCAGATAGGAGCTCCACTCCTGCTGCCCCGAGTTAACCTTCTCTTCAGAGACAGTGAGCCGCTGGAGGTCTGGAGGAAAGGAGAAAGGATGAAATTTGATGGAAACTTAAAACGCTGAAAAGAGACAAGAAACAGGGCTCTACCTCTATTTCCTGTCTTGTTGTGTCAGATGTAAGTGAAGTTACATAAAACATTTATTTGAAAAGCAGCTATAGGTTAAGGCTAACAAAGGCTGAGTACTGAGGCTAACTGTGTTACGGTGGCAATCCAAGTTGGCTTTTGCGTGTGAATTTTTTATTAATTATTGGACTGAACACGCATGATGCGTCCCAGTATATAGCCCAGGTATTATCAACTTCACATCGCCTACCTTACCTAATAAATCAGACTTTTAAACAAATTCTTGATATACAGTCTGAAACTAATGACTGGTTATCTCCATATGATTTCAATCGCTTTTTGACAGTGTACCTTATGATTTAAACAACAAAAACTTTCCATACATGTTTGTCCACGGAAGAAGTGGTAAAACATTGTCAAAACATTCAGGAGATCAAGGTGCTCAAAGTTGACCCATTTTGCAAAACCCACCATACCATGAGACATCCATGTCTTCTTCACTGGAAAATATACAAAGATACAGGTGTCCTTCCTAACTCAGTTGCCGGAGAGGAAGGAAACCGCTGAGGGATTTCACCATGAGACCAATTGTGACTTTAAAACAGTTAGAGTTTAATGGCTGTGATAGGAGAAAACAGAGGATGGATCACCAACATTGTAGTTACTTCACAATACCAACCAAATTGACCAACCTGGTCTCAAAACATTTCATATTATTCTGTATGTAAATTCGAGACACACCATGTTGCGTTTGGTATGGTTACAGATGGTTACTTATTAAGACAAAAAAAAAAAAAAAAGGTGTTTGGTCGGGGTGGATCTGTGGGCGTACAACGCCTAGCTCAAAGATTGTGAGTTCGAATCTCATCACAGACAACTTAGCATTTTTGCTACTTTTCAACTACTTACAGTGCATTCGTAAAGTATTCAGACCCCTTCCCTTTTTCCCACATTTTGTTAAATTACAGCTTAGTTCTAAAATGGATTAAACAAAAAAATAATCCCCATCAATCTAGACACAATACCCCATAAAGACAAAGCAAAAACTCTAAGAAAAACAAAGAAATATATTTAAAAACATGTAAAACATTATAGAGACTGTGGTGATTGTATGAGTGTAATCAGATTGAAAACATTAGGATATGTTATTGACATTGAACAGATTATATAGCCTACTAAGCAGATGTGTTAAAACTCGTGTTTAATTTGTAGCATAGGCCTATGAATTGGGCTGATATGGTCTGTTGTGACGACTATTAGCTGAGAAAAACAAACAGGAGTTCCCATACCGGGAATAAATCAAACTTACTTTTACCCCTGAAAACATAGTTGAATCACGTTTTTGATTGCACTGGGTCTTTAACCATTTTAAACGTCAACTCAATAGGGTGATGTCAGTTGGACGTCCCAAGGATCTCGGATTACTTTTAGTCAGTAGCTAGATAACTATGTGACTAAATGATGTATTACTCAAAGCCTCTCAAATCAAATGACACAAATTAGGCTACAATGTAAAAATTAATGTCAAATAGAGAGACATAGTCACAAACCTGCTAATCTATGCAACTTTATCTCTGGTTTGAAAACCAAATCCAGCAGTCTTCGTAGACGTGCATTCGCCCGTTCCAAACGGGAGATTTCTTCCTGGTACTCTGCGATCGTTTTTTTAACTACAACAGATACCTCCAAAGGAACTGCTGTTAATTTTTCGTTGAGGAACACATTGAGCTGCTGAAGTTTAGACATTTTAGGGAGTAAAGGGATAAGTGGGAGAATGTATAGTTATTTGCTATTCAAGTGTCACTATAACTACGGGTTTGAGAAACAGGAAATTACGTTATTCTTCTTTGCATTTGTTTGGCGGATCGCAACAAACTAGAAAGTTGCACACACCGCCGCTTACTGTACTGGAGTGTGAGGCCGGTCACGGTCTACCTACACAACTATATTCTGTTACCTAAACCTGTATAAATCCCTACAAACGTCACTAACCTCATCCCCCTACCCCAAATACCACCCAAACCCCATCCAACCTGTCTGACCTTATCAAACAAACCCTCCCTACCTAAATCATACAGTTCACAATATAATAAACAGGTTCAACAGTTTCCTCTGCCATACACCCATCACCAGTGCTTCATTTGAGCCGGATCCTGTACACATCTCCGTATTGGATTGTTTCGTTCCGGAACCGATTTGGCCGGATCCGGTACCTCTCGTGGCATGAAAAATAATTGACACTTTTTGTAACGTAAAGATTATAATTAAAGCGATTAAAGTTAATTATAGTGGCCTCTTTGTTATTTGTCCCCCCGGGCCTGATATTCTAAAAGTTTATTCGGGTTGAGTCGCGCCTGCTCTCACAGAGAACTAGAATGAGATTCACTTTCAATGATCTCTCGCCCTCTCTCTGCTCTGATAGACATGAGACGGCAACTCTAATCTCTCCAGAGTTGCACCTTTTGGCTACTGGCTCAACGCTCTTATCCACTAGGCTACCTGTCGTCGATTGCATGGCTGTGTGCTTGATTTTATACACCTGTCAGCAACGCGTGTGGCTGAAATAGCCGAAACAACACAAATTTGAAGGACTGTCCACATACTTGTCTATATATAGTGTATAATATTTTGTTCTCTATCCATGGAATTAGTCCACTGTGCCACCAGGATGGAGTTAGCGTTTCATGTGTTTTTTACGCATATAAAGCTATTTATTTTGGTCTATTCAAACAGACCCCATTTCAGAGGAAACAAACACTCCTTAAGATCAGATATGGCCAATTAGTGGGCGTGGCCAACACCTGAAAACACGTAACAAGATCAAATCAAATTGTATTTGTCACATACACAGGGTTAGCAGATGTTAATGCGAGTGTAGCGAAATGGCTGATAGAGGATAGAGAAAGTTTTTTTGATACTGAGAACGTAATTGATGTGTGTTTTTAAAATAATATTCTTAAAACTAAAGTTTTCTTAACGTTATCTGTAAAAATGAAAAAACATAACTTTAAATAGAACCACGAGGAAATGTTATGCTGAAGTATGGAAATTCCCTCAGAACAATGTTGTTTCTTAACATTCTTGGAACAATTTGAGAACATGACTTTAAATAGAACCCTGAGGAAACTTGTACGAAACGTTCTGCTGAAGCACTAAAATTACACAGAACGTTGTTTCTTAATGTTCCCTGAACTACTTGAGAACATTCCCAATGTCAAACCAGTTGGACAATGTTCCTAGAAAAAAAATATATATATATGAAATTAAATGTAACCATGTTTGAACTTTTAGGAAACGTTCTGTTAAAGTAATTTAAGTTCCTTAAATGTGCTGAGAATGTTCCATAGCCAAGTAACTATCCTGCACCATTCCCAGAAAGTTGTGGAAAGGTTGTATATGCAAAATAACCATATGACAACCACGCTCTCACCAAGCTCCAAGAAACATATATTCTCAGAACATTATGTGCTAGCTGGGGAATTTCTTTTTTTCAAATATTTTAATGCAAACTGATGTTCCAAGGTCAGTTTAGGTTTGTGTGACGCCGATAAATTTATGGTATCAGATTTTATGTATAGAACAAGTTTGGGAGTCTTCGAAGGATTTCCATTGGGAATTGTTTATGCCTGTTACCGCCAGCAGGGGGCGCAGGAGGAACACCAAGTGTGATACGTTACAAAGTTATATTTTTACACTAAAAGGCAATTGCTCCAAAGGGTGTTAATGAACAAAACTTTCCATACAAATTTGCCCATGTTAGAAGTGGTCAGAAAGTAACTTTTTGAACCTGAATGTCAAAACATTTAGGAGATAGAGGTGCTCAAAGTTGACTCATATTGCATACCCCACCCTAACATGAGACATCCATGTCTTCATCACTGGAAAATAAAAACGGTTGAGTTTGATATAATTTAAAAAAGTTTACAAAAAGGGTTGTCAAACTATTTGATAATTTCTTGAAAAATATGTAATTTTCTAACCTTTCACGTATATTATCTAAAAACGTGTGGAATCAGATTTTCTTTTACATTTCTGCATATGTTGTAGTTTTGGCCCTATTTTACATAATCTGAGATGTTACTGTTGTGCCCTCCATTGGTTGAGACACGGCGTGCTCTTGAATACAGGATGGGTGTCATGTTTTGGCTGATAAATGTATTAAAATGGGAATAAAATTGACATTTCACATTTCAAATGGTATCATAAAGATGGTTGGTCCACACATCAGAGAATGTTGACTTGAATGGAAACATCAGTTGTTTTAAATTATACTATCAATCTTCAATAGGAAACCTAATGTAATTGCTGAAATATACTTAAGTATTAAAAGTAAAAGTATAAATCATTTAAAAGACAGCACCATTTTATTGTTTTAAAATGTAAGGATAACCAGGGGTACACTCCAACACTCAGAAATTATTTACAAAGATGCATTTGTGTTTAGTGAATCCGCCAGGCCAGAGTTCTCTTGATAAGTGTGTGAATTTGATCATTTTCCTGTCCTGCTAAACATTCAAAATGTAACAAGTACTTTTGGTTGGCAAGGAAAATGTTTGGAGTAAAAAGTGCAATTTTTTTTTTTAGGAGTGCAGTAAAGTAAAAGTTGTGAAAAATATAAATAGTAAATTGAAGAACAGATACCCCAAAAAACTACTTAAGTACTTTACACCACTGATTAAACCCGATGAAACGGTATTTCTAAAAAAACAGGTACTCATCGATTAATGTCAGACGACCGCTTGAGGTTATCAACCATTTAAAGGAGCACAAGACTGCTTCTATACTGTTGATGCTGATGCTGAGAAGGCGTTCGACAGAGTGGAATGGAATATCCTATTCTCTGTTTTGCAAAAATGTAATATGGCGTGCTAATTTCAACAAATGGGTCAAAGCGATTTATTACCAGTCCCAGAGTTATGGTCTCCAACCAATGGTTTAAGTTCCCAATATTTTTTCCTGAGTAGAGGAACCCGGCAAGGCTGTCCTCTGTCTCCTCTTCTCTTCTCGATGGCGGAGTCCATACGTTCTAATGAGACTATCAGAGGTCCTGTTATTGCAGATCAGGAACATAAACATATGATATTATATTGTATGCTGTCAATCCAGTGAACTCCATTCCACATATCGTTGATAGTATTGTATGTTGTAGAATTAATAACCACATTTATATCTATCAAAGGAATAATTGCTAAGATGTAGTGTACATTATCAAGACAATGTGAATCTGCCTTTATTCCTCTTCAAAGGATGTGGGGAAATGATTTAGGTATGGAATTTGATGAGGAGGTATGGCTTGAGATCTGTAATAAGATGCACTATGCACTTACTAGTTTCACATGTTAAGGAAACTAACTACAAATTAATTTTCACGTTTTATTTGACTCCTGTTAAATTAATTCGTATGTTCCCAGACACCTCACCAAATTGCCCAAAATGTAGGACCGAAAAGGAACCTTTTTACACCTATTTATGCAATGCAATATGCTAATAGTTTCTGGCGCGCAGATCATTTTAGATATAGAATTGGTACAATCTTTGGTTGCAGATAACTATTTCATACTTTGCAAAGAAATGCATGTTATGTGTTGGAAAAATTAAAACCCACCCACTTTTCAATTGTGGTTAAAACAAGTTGCAGAGTTCTTGCCAGTAGAGAAATTGACAATGGACAGTATCGTGGTCCCACATTCCTGAAAATATGGTCTCCTTTACTGTCCTTTATTGGAAAAAGCTTAAAAAGGTGTTTGAGAATCCTGAGACCCAGCGTGTATCCTTGGTGGCAGGTAGCCTAGCAGTTAAGAGTGTTGGGCCAGTAACCAACTGAAAGGTCACTGGTTTGAGCCCCTGAGCAGACCAGGTGAAAATCTGTCGATGTGCCTTTGGTGATGTGCCTTTTTTTTAGCAAGGCACTTAACCATAGTTGCTCTGGATAAGAGTGTCTGCTAAATGACTAAAATGTATTATGCCATTTTATCTGCTACTATTTGTCACCAAGTTATGATGCTAGCTGTACATTATAATGGTAACTGTACATTATAATGCTAACTGTACATTATAATGCTAACTGTACATTATGATGCTAACGGTACATTATGATGCTAACTGTACATTATAATGCTAACTGTACATTATAATGCTAACTGTACACTATAATGATAACTGTACATTATGATGCTGAATGTACATTAAGTGCATTTGCTGCTGATAATTGTACCTGCTGCTATTTGGTATTTTAATTTGTTTAAAATTATATATAATGTACGTAAATGTTATATTATTTAATTTGTTTAAAAAAATTGTCTTTATAATTGTTATGGGAAAAAATATATAAAAAAGAAAATAAAAGAAAATGGAACGACCCCAAAGCAAATAATGAGATGGAAAATATCCATCAATGTAATGACCTAGACTACATGAGGGTCTCATCAAAACATCTGATTGGCATCAGTGCTAGTTGTTGAATACGTCCCAAATGGTACCCTGTTCCTTATAGACAACTGAGATCTCAGCTTTCCTTTGGGTTCCCAAGTGGTGCAGCAGTCTAAGACATGATGGCTCAGTTGTAAGAGGTGTGACTGTAGTAACTGGTTCAAATCCAGGCTCCATCACATCTGGCTGTGATTGGGAATCCTGTAAGGGGTAGGCTGTCATTGTAAATAAGAATTTGTTCTTAATTTACTTTCCTAGTTAAATAAACAAATGAGGTGACAGTACAGAATGTCACCTTTTATTTGAGAGTATTTTCATACATATCTGTTTGACTGTTTAGAAATGAAAGCCCTTCATTTATCTAGTCCCCCCATTTGAAGATCAAGCTTGTGACTTTACAAACCTTGTGGGATATATTTACAGCTTGTTTTGGTAGTGTTTTAGATTACTTTGAATGAATTCAGAGGTCGTTTTAACGTTTTTCACACAGAAAAAAAAGATAAAACGCATATGAAATATCTTGCTGCATGTTGTAAACGCAGACCTGAAATGCTGCTTAATGTAATTTTTTCAGCATCAGACTCATTTTGCGCTACTGGAATTCGTAAAAATGTATGTCAATTGATAGTAGGATCGAATGATAGGCTTCAGACTGCTCATGATCGGGAAAACCGGAAGTGTTTTAATATAGATGTTGGCAAAATACCTCCCTGCACTTTCTCATTGCAAAAAAATCTGCCGATTTGGACCAGTGCGCGGAGGGTTGTGCGTGTGCCATCTCTGTGCCCGTGCGTCCTCAATTTGCAGCGGGCTACCACGAGCCACATTACTATCACTCAGGCATCCGTTTTATATTTTTCCACTACCCCTTGCCCCGCTTGTTAGATACTATGCACGTTGACAGCAAACGTCCTCGCCATGTGATTTATCGTATGAACAGGCAGCTGGGATCTAAATGATTAGACCTAAAACATGCAAGGAAAAGTTATCGGGTGAAATTATGAAGCGAGTGGACAGGAATACTGTTTCTCTCTATCCAATCAGAGCAGCAGGATCTACGTACAGCCCGGCCTTCTCTTTACAGACAGGCGAACTAGCCAGTTGAGTTATTTAGACCACGTAGAACCTTGCACATGACTGACTGACATGAGAAAGACACTTGATGGCTCCTGAATATATTTTTTTTCTTCCGATCACAGATAATTACAAAAATATACTTGGATTATAATCGTATCCCGAAAATAGCACATGTCCGTTAGATACTCGTTTTGTCCGACTACTCGGCAAGCCTCTAAGGATTTACAAACCGACATGCTGACAGCTCTGACTGACGTGTACCTACTTTTCTCGATGTAGCCAGTAAAATGCAAGGTTAACTTCCAGCAAAACATTAGGAAATGTAGATGGCTGCATTCTTTCTATGATAAATATTAGAAATATGGGCACCATGCATCGTTTTTGAAAAAATGAAACGTTTTCATTGTAGGGTAAGCTCGTTTACTTGTGTGGAGACGTTGCCCAAAAAATGCTATTCTCCCCTGTTATTGGTCATGTTTAGCATGTTTTGGTTGTAGCCTCTGTGATCATTATTCATGATTCGATTTTCCTTAATCATGGCATCATCAGGTTTAATTTAGAAGTCTTCAGAAACATTTTATCTACTCACTTAGAAATAAAACATGACTCCAGTTATTATTTACCATTCTCTTCCTATTAGGCAAAATATAATCCCAAACACAACCAAACAAGCTGCAAATACATCCAACGAGTGTATAGAGTAGCAAATTGGATGCTGTCATTGTGTTCAAGGAATGTGGGACCAAACACTACATTTTTGACTGCTTTAATGCACTATAAGTTAATTTTATCCAAAGACTTATGACATCTTGAAATGGGGGGGGGGGGGGGGGGGGGGGGGCGGGACGACGACGACTAGACATATAAAGTACTTTAATTTCTAATTTACAGATAATTTTCTCAAATCCAAAATGGTGGAGCATTGAGCCAAATTTAAAATGTTAGCTTTACTGTCCGTGTACATACAGAGGGGATCGTAGTCAAAAGCAGTGCACTAAATAGGTAATAGGTTGCCATTTGGGACGTAGACAGAGTTTGTTCAGGTAATTGGCCAGATATGCGTCATGTGCCATCATCAAACATCTCACTGACCCAAATGTGTGATGCCCGAGACAGAGCCTTGCATACGACTGGGTACAAATTGTTCCCTGGATGTCCTTTGGCTGGTGGACCATTCTTGATACGCACAAGGAAACTGTTGAGCGTGAAAAAAGGCACCATACCTTCAGAGGTACACAAATGATCTCACATGGTACTGTTCAAATCAAATGTTATTGGTCACATACACATGGTTAGCAGATGTTAATGCGAGTGTAGTGAAATGCTTGTGCTTCTAGTTCCGACCGTGCAGTAATATCTAACAAGTAATCTAACAATTTCACAACAACAACCTTATACACACAAGTGTAAAGGAGTAAATAAGAATATGTACATATAAATTTAAAGATGACCGATGGCTGAACGGCATAGGCAAGATGCAGTAGATGGTATAGAGTACAGTATATATGAGATGAGTAATGTAGGGTATGTAAACATTATATAAAGTGGCATTGTTTAAAGTGACTAGTGATACATTTATTACATCCAATTTTTTAATTATTAAAGTGGCTAGAGATTTGAGTCAGTATGTTCGGTACCTTTTTAGGGGTACATGTGCGAATAATCTTATATAATGGTAGATTTTTATGCTCAATATTTTTCAATACGAAGGTGCAGTCATCACACTACGGTGAAGGTACATTTCTGTTTTCCACGGTACAAATGTATTTTCTGTAACTTTGTCACAATTATAATTTTTTTGCCACTTAAAATGAACTAACGGCTTTGTCACTGTGGTGATACACTATACAGGCAGATTTATACCATTATCATTATCATATTTACCAGCATGCTCTACTGCAGGTTGATTTTCAGTGGTGATTTTAGCATGTAAATCTTGGTGGGGCAAGTCATATTTATATATATTTTTTATGCATGCCAGCAAAGCCACTACACAACACAACACTAAACAATACATTAATTGCACTATATTGGTGACAATCGATGCCCACAAATTGTTAGGGCCTACATAAAGCTGTCCCGACAGCACCATGGCATA
Source organism: Salvelinus fontinalis (assembly GCF_029448725.1). Classification (NCBI taxonomy): domain Eukaryota; kingdom Metazoa; phylum Chordata; class Actinopteri; order Salmoniformes; family Salmonidae; genus Salvelinus; species Salvelinus fontinalis. The sequence goes on from NC_074669.1 coordinate 5,350,983, forward strand.
AATCCTTACCACTGCTACACCTGGCTATCAGCGGAGCCTTGTCTGGTAGCAAACCTCATTTACTACCTTTTAAAAAAACATAGCTGATATGGCTGACTTGCTTAAACAAATGTGGTTTCTACTGACAACTGAGATATACAAACTATGGCATAATGGGACGACGGACAGATAAGAGGCAATCTGTACTTTCGATGAAGACAGTAATGAGCGAGCTAAGACGGACGTAGTTAATATAACTCTTTGTTCAGCCCATTTGAAATGTACAGCAACAGAATTCAGAACATGGGCTGTTCTTACAGTATTCTCCCTGTACACCAAGTCAGAACCGTAGGATAAATAAAGGGGACATATAAGCAGACAATGAAAGCTTTTACAATATTAGATGATTACATTTCTCTATAACAGGCTATAGGCTACATGTGCACCACCAAGTCAGAACAGTAGGCTAAGTGGGAAAGGGACCGACTTAGGGTGAGGCACATGGGCTACTAATAGCTTACTACACAACATACACTTAGTATTACTTTCTTAGCTACAGTATACATATCACCCTGGCATATTACATTTTATGCAACAGCATACAATACATGTTTGGACTCACCTTGTTGTGATGTGCTTACTTGAACAGGAAGGTGGAGCCGTGGTCCTTGTGGGCAAATTTTGTCATCAAGTTTGTCATCAAAGTCTGGCATTCTCTGGATTTATGGTTCTTTCAAGACTACTGGGAACTCAAAAAAAAAAAAAAAAAGTTGAATCAGGACGTCAGTGATCTTCAGGTCAGAGCTCTAGAAAGATGCCTGAGTTTCCTCTTAGAAAAGAGACCCTTAAACCCAGACTTGGACCACACACCCACTCCACTGAATAGCAACGCTTGCAGTTAGCCACTGATTCCTTCCAAACCACTCATTGTTGAATTAGCAATTTCAACTTGTTGTGTAATGTTTATGTCCAATGGCCGATACGATTTATCTACATTGTCTTTTCATATGACAAGGATTGAAAAGTAGATTGTTGACTTGATTGATGATGATGACTGTTTGTCTAGCTTGCTAGCTACGATTTTGAAAGTATGACGTGGACATGATCAGTCCAATCAAAGCTACTGTAGATATAACGTTATTTGACGTCATTTTATCTGTGGCCAATGACATTGAGCCTTCTTGGATGGGCATTTCTATTGCAACTCTATGGCAGCACCCAAGGGACCTGAACTTTCGAGCTCTCCTCGTAGATTAGAGAACATTACCAACCCCTACGCTCCATATTTTCTGCTGGCTGCCCCACCACCACAGAAAGCACTGATCTAGGCTGAAACACCTGCATTTTGGAGTGGCCTTACTTAAGAAAGCAAAAAAGAGACCATGTGTGTATGCGGCTTTATTAACTCAATGATTTTTTTAAACATTGTTTGCAAACATTACAGTATGTGATACGTATTAATGCCCAAATAACATGCAAAACAGACTCCAGCTCAACATGTGGGGCTCCCCATCTGCCCTGAATGACGGGTCGCCATTTTTAACGTCTGTGTTTTTGCATGTACATTGATATTTTAGTATTTAGGCTACAAACTGTTTTTCTAACAGCAGTGTCCAGGTTAATTCCATTTTAATTCAGTCAATTCAGAGAAAGAAAAATCAATTCAAGAATTGAAAATCTGAGCAGGATCATCAGATCACAATCAGTTCACAATGTGTATTTCGATCGTCTACACACCTACAAACATGAGCACAATCAGGATGTGGGCATCACGACAATGGACACATGCTAGCACAAGGTATAAACGGGGCTAGAGATTCCTATCTCAATGAGACTCACCTTCGGACCATCCAAAATAAGCATTACACAAGCAGGAGTTCTGCGAGAGCCTTGTCGTTTACTGCCTTCTTGGCACGACTCCTGTCCCCACCACCCTCTCTCCCTGAGACTCCATCTGATCTCGATCTGAAACTGACCTCTTTATGTAAGAGAACAGACTGTTACATAAGCAAATATCAGAACAACCGATGATTCCACAATGCTGCACGAAACTATTTTTTATTAATCAGACACAAACACATCAAATAAACAGTAGACCTAACTGTTCATGGAGACGAACTGGGGTGAGAGAAAATGTTAATTATACTCGTGTATATCAATATCTGAGCGGCCAAAATGCATCAGCACAGTGAGGGCCACCATCTGTGAAACATTAACAAAGAGGGAACTGGACATGTTGTTGTGCCGGAATGGCTCCTCCTGGCCAAAATGTCAGAGGGAGTTAGCATCAGGGTCATTGAAGCTGTGTTGTGTATCCGACTGGGAGGAAGGTGTTGCCAATAGCCAAGCGTGAGGGAATGAAAATGAAAGATGCAGTTCATTTTGCTGACGTTTTTTCGTACATCACATTTTCATCACTCTCTCTCCCATCTCCACGGCAACAGTATAAAAAATAGGTTGTCGGAGACGGAGGGCGAGAAATGGAGAGATGAACTAGAGTGGCCAATCTGTCACCACGACACGAGAAATGAGAAAGACATCTCTCTTTCCTTCTCTCCTCTCTCTCCCCTGCTCCCTTCCTCCAGTCCTGTCCTCTGATCCGTGACACAAATGTTTGTAGACTTGAATCAGCTGGTAAAATAAGAAAAACCTATTTGAGATATTACAACTAGTGAAGTGCATGGTAAACACAGTGACTAGTGTGTGTGTGTTGTTGTTGTTGTTGTTGAGTGAATGACATCGGCCATTTTATGTGCATGCAGCTGCCATCACTCAGAGATGAACAGGAAGTGGCTTGTGTTTGGACTTCTGGATCTGTTGACGTCGTGACACTAGCAGGGTCACCAAGCAGGGTCACAACCAATTCACACAACGTTGGTATGGATTGGAAAATAACATGCATGTGTATAGACATGTCTGCACACAATAACACACACACACACACACACACACACATGAATCAAGTGCACACACACGCACACACGAATCAAGTGCACACACACACACACGAATCACAAGATTTTGCTCTACTGTGATTTCCTTTCGTCGCTGCACCTGCACCACACACATCAACAAAGTCATCTGACTCCTTCTCTTTCTGTAGTTACACTTGAAACAGGAGGCCTACTTTTTGTATATGGGCGCCAGCCATCAAGCAGGTGCATGCCTAATACAGTCTAGCATTGTGTGCTCAGTAATGTACTGGTGAAATGGCCACTGATGAACCTGCTATCATTTGTCACTTGTCATTCAGCAGCTGAGAGTCTTCTAGAGGTCTCCAAGGAACAGCTGGGCAGTTGCCCCCTCCCCTAAAAAAAAAGAGGGATGTTCCCCAATGCTGGAAGGGAGGCCTAAGTGACAGAAAAATTGTTCCAGAACTCATTGCATATCCTATCCTATAATGATACAATAGATTGATTCATATCATATCATTCAGCTAACGTTCAAGCCAAGAATTATCAACAAAAGTTCTATAGTGTTTGCATGTGAGCAAAAGAGAAAACAACTGGATATATTTGCAAATATTTATTGAAGTACAACATAACAAATATATATGTAAAACAAATGTATAAATGATATTTATCTTATAAATCAAGAGTGACTTAAGAAGTCAAAAGAGGCAACGACAAAATAAAATGTATAGTTTTGGCGCGTTAAAAACAAAATAAGAGAGTACATATTTTCACGTCTGGAAAAGCATTTTTTGTTCCTATCTTCAAGATGAAGGATGAGAGGCGTTTGCTGTCTGTGGAGCTTCACACAGAAGTAAGAGCTGTGACAAAAGCGTTGCAAAGTGTCTCCTAACTTTAGTTACCATTGAATCACTTTCAGTGGTCGGTCGATGCTTTCAGAGTTTAGTCAGTCAAATCTTGAATGAGCATTTTTGTTGTTGTTGTTGTCATGAATACACTTCAATCTCCTTGAAGCAGAATATAATAGGTACAAAAAAAAACAAGGCCTCCTGTCCTGAAGTCCTCGGCAGTAGAAAAGTAATCTATCTGAAAAGGTGTATTCAACACTGCGTCAAAGCTAATGTGCTAACCCTAGCTTCTCTGAGAAGCGTTAGCAATATAATCCAGCCAGTGATATATATTACTAGGTAGAGTTCTTTACAAAAAAATGCTTCAAATTCATACCATACTGAGTGTACAAAACACTAACACTAACCCCCCCCCCCTTCCTTGCTCTCAGAACAGCCTCAATTAGTCAGGGCATGGTTTCTACTGACTTGCCTAGTAAATAAAGGATGGCCCATGTTGACTCCAATGCTTCCTACAGTTGTGTCAAGTTGGCTGGATGTCCTTTGGGTGGTGGACCATTCTTGATACACACGGGAAACTGTTGAGCGTGAAAACCCAGCAGTATTTCAGTTCTTGACACAAGCAGGTGCACCTGGCACCTACTACCATACCCCGTTCAATGGCCCTTCAATGTTTTGTCTTGCCCGTCCACCCTCTGAATGGCACACATACACAATCCATGTCTCAATTGTCTCAATGCTTAAAAATCCTTCTTTAACCTGTCTCCTCCCCTTCATCTACACTGAAGTGGATTTAACAAATTACATCAATAAGGGATCATAGTTTTCACCTGGATTCACCTGGTCAGTCTATGTCATGGAAAGAGCAAGTGTTCTTAATGTTTTGTATACTCAGTGTATATCGATATGCTAATATACAGTATATTTGTATGTAGAAACATATATTTTCAAGGAGAATGGCCTCTATATACACAGGAGCAGTTTGGAGATCAGTCGAGTTCAGTTCATTGGGCCCCCGTGTGAAGCAAAAAATTGGAGGGAAAAGGGGGCGTGTGTCAGTGCCAGGAAGGCGGCATACACGTTCTATTTCTCCTCAGGCTCCGCCCCTCACTGGGCAGTGTCAGAGTCACTGGAGTCCAGGCTTTGCTGTGGGGGCGTGGCTGTGCGGCGGCCGGTCGTCGGGCAGTAGAGCGCCTGCGTGCTCCGGCGAAGGTTCTCCAGGGACTGCAGGAAAGACCGGCGCGCCCTCTCCTCCTCCAGGGGCGAGGCACCCTCCTCCTCCACCTCAGCAATCTCGGCGAAGGTGACGGGCTGGGTCTTGAAGCGGGCCTCACGGGGCCGACGGGGGCGGCTCTTGCCACGGGCGGGCCCCTTGGGGACGGGGAGCTGCTGGGGGAACTCCTCCATGGTCGAGGAGAGCAGGTGAGCAGGCAGCACGTGGTGGAAGCCCTGGGTCTCCGAGGGCATCTGACGGACAACAGCCATATGGTGGAAGCCCTGGGTCTCCATGGGCATCGGACGGACAACAGCCATGTGTGGAGCACTGAGTGTGAAAGCACGTGTGAAAAGCAGTTGTTTTTTCACGTCCCAAAGTTCCCCTCTCTCTTTATCTGGTGCCTCCTCTTCTGTCAGAGGCTCTTTCTATGATAGTGAAGCAGAGTTCTCTCACAAACACACCAAACTCTCATAGAATCTTCCAAAGTCGTGGAGGATGAAACTCAGTGTCTGTACTAAAGAGCTGCTGTGTCAAGCCTTGGCTTCTGTTTTCCAATTCTCCAGTATTTGAATCCTAGTAGAACCCGTTTGAGTAGATCTCCAATATATCTGTCCACTATGTTCTTCCTTCTTGGTTCTCTACAGCTCTGCTACTTCCTTCTTGGTTCTCTACAGCTCTGCTACTGACACAGACAGCTCCGGCAATGGCTTTTATAGCTCTGTCTCGCTACCCAGTCAACTTCACTGCCCCTCCTTCGTTCTCTCTCTGTGCCATCAAACCCCCCCCCCCCCTTCCCTCCCTCTTAGTCACGGTTCCGGCTTCCATATCAGTCGCCCAGAGTCAGTCTCCCTAAATAAACAGAAACGGAGTGAGAGAGGAGCAAGGGAGAGAAGAGCGTGTGGTAGAGATGGGGAAGGGTGGAGAGACGGAACGAATATAAAGAGACGGACTGAAACAAACAAAAAGATTTAGAGGGATCCTAGATGTGTTTGGGTTAGATAATCCAAATGGTTGGGTGGGAAACCATATAGCTAGTCAGCTGTGCTTGCAGTGTACATATGCATGGTTACACGCAAAGATAAATATTAAGGCATTAAGGTATGCAATCCCCACATAAATACATACATGTAGGTACATACACATTGGGACACACACGCAGAGAAACAATGAAGCACATGCAGGAGAATACCAAGAGGTTCAGAGCATTATGTGTAGGACCAGAGTGGCGCAGCCGTCTAAGGCACTGCATCCCAGTGCTAGGGGAGTAACTATAGACCCTGGTTCGATTCCAGGCTGTATCACAGCGGTATAAGGCACTGCATCTCAGTGCTAGGGGAGTCACTATAGACCCTGGTTTGGTTCCAGGCTGTATCACAGCGGTCTAAGGCACTGCATCTCAGTGCTAGAGGTGTCACTATAGACCCTGGCTGTATCACAACCGGCTGTGATTGGGAGTCTTATAGGGGCGGTGCACAATTGGCCCAGCATCGTCCGGGTTAGGGTTTGGCCGGGGTAGGCCGTCATTGTAAATAAGAATTTGTTCTTAACTGACTTACCTCGTTAATAAAATACATGTAATTATCCATTTAGATCCTACACTCTTAGAAGGAAAATATTCTTCGGCTGTCCTCGTAGGAGAACCATTTGAAGAACCCCTTTTGCTTCAAGATACAAAAAAGGGTTCCAAAAGGGTTCTGCAGTTTTCCCCAAACGATAGAACCCCTTTGGGTTCCATGTAGAACCCTTTCCACTGAGGGTTCTACATGAAACCCGAAAGAGTTCTACCTGGAACCACAAAGGTGTGCATCAAATTACTTTTCTACAATTCTCTATGCTTTTACTTCGTTAATGAAGACAATTCATAGAAAATCTGTATAAACAAAGATTGTAATGACTCCACACACACACACACACACACACACACACACACACACACACACACACACACACACACACACACACACACACACACACACACACACACACACACACACACACACACACACACACACACACACACACACACACACACAGTATATGGATGTATGGGATCTGTACTCTTCTCTATAGGCCCTAACTGGAAATGTCATCGTAGGCATGGCGACACATAACCAAACACCGGGGGCAAATCCCAGGGCAAATCCCTGTGCGGTCCATATTAGCATAGCTGTCGTCAACGCCTTCACCATCATTACTGTAATGCATAGTGATAATGACAACAACAAATAATTATCCCATGTGGCTGTGGATTGAGGCGGGTTATCTCCGAGGCACGTTTGTCAGTGCTCAGACCACATTGACCCTAAAGGGCGGTAGGGTTTTAGCTAGGATGTCATCCTCGGGTTACGGCAATGACGGCAGGCTCTAAAACGGATTTCATTTCATCATGCATTCTTAGGAAGATACCTGAGGAGAATTAGAAGGAGACTAGGTCACTGTTTACCAATACTCTTCACTCGCACGCATTTGGGCACACACACACAGACACACACAGACACACACAGACACACACAGACACACACACACACACAGACACAGACACCGTGTAGATGTAAAGTTGTAAATACACCCTACAGCCATCAGCTCTATTTTAACTCAGTATGAAGGTCATCCCCTCCAGTCACTAGTTGCCATTTAGGTGACCTCACGTTCATAAGACATTCTTGTCTGGTGGTAAGACCGTGTGTGTGTGTTCGCATTTGTGCATGTGTCTCCCTGGGTGTGTGTGTGTGTGTGTGTGTGTGTGTGTGTGTGTGTGTGTGTGTGTGTGTGTGTGTGTGTGTGTGTGTGTGTGCAAATGCATATTATTTACTGGTTCTGTATCCACCCATGCGTCTTGACGAATGAGCAGTGTTGCACCGTGTTGGCCCAGAGACCTTTGTGGGGTAAAGAGTTGTTTTTCCTATTATGATCAGGCACATAATGCTTCTACTGTACATGGGGTTTGGACCGGCGCTGGAAAGGCCAGTAGAAGAACCAAGAGGACTTCTTTCTGCTCCATTCTGTCTTAAACCCAGGTCTGGTTGAGTAGTTACACCACTTCATTATTATCAACGAGGCGGACGGGCGGAAAACGAATGTCCGAGGTTTTAATTAATGGGTAGGCTTGCCTTTCACTTTCCACTGAATGTGTAAAGTGATGCCGGAGGGGTCGGAGGACAGGGGTCTACGGGGGGAGTAGTGTTACACAGCTCAATAGAAGAGATCCTCTGAGTCGAAGGGGCTGCAGGGAAGGAAAGGATTGTTTTTCAGTCGTTATATATCACGCGAAGGCCAGAGGACAGAGGAGGCTCGTCAATCTGTGCATGTGTGTCATAGTGACAAGGACATGTACACTGAGAGGACAAAACATTAAGAACACCTGCTCTTTCAATGACTGACCAGGTGAAAGCTATGATCCCTTATTGATGTCACTTGTTATATCCACTTCAATCAGTGTAGATGAAGGGGAGGAGACAGGTTAAAGAAGGATATTTAAGCCTTGAGACAACTGAGACATGGATTGTGTATGTATGCCATTCAGAGGATGAATGGGTTAGACAAAACATTGAGTTGCCTTTGAACGGGGTAGGTGCCAGGCGCACCGGTTTGTGGTGTCAAGAACTGCAACGCTGCTGGGATTTTCACACTCAACAGTTTCCCGTGTGTATCAAAAATGGTCCACCACCCAAAGGACAACCAGCCAACTTTTAACACCTTGTAGAATCCACGCTCCGACGAATTGAGGCTGTTCTGAGGGCAAAAGGTGATACAACTCAATATTAGGAAGGTGTTCCTAATGTTTTGTACACTGGGTGTACGTACTGTGTTCATGCGCGCACCCCCACGCGAGCACACACTTTGGGAGGGAAAAGAGGGAGGGAGGGAAAAGTCATTACCAGCCAAGTCTGGTCCGTAAAGGTCAGAGGTGAGGGGAACACAGGCCACATTCCTGACCCAGCCGCTTTCCTCCCTCTACCCGCCATATTGACACCACCCGTCACCGTGGTAACCGTGCAAATGTCAGGGCAATAAGAAGGGGAGGGGAAGGTACCAGTGTGGGGCGTGGGGGGGGGGGGGTGTATAACACCACAATTGAGTACGGAAAAAGAGTCAGAATACCCGTACTAGCGTACTACATATTTAACCACGTACTCAGTTCAGCGTTTGATCTAGTAGAATTCACTCACCTTTTCCGACTCTGATAACCAGCTAAATTTAAGCGCTGTATCAAAATGAAGTCAATGCAATCGGAGTACTTCACATACTATTAAAATGTTCTTCTTTTTTTAATACTATTTAGTACGCAAGTCTGAGTATTTGGACATGGCCAGTGAGTGTGTGTGTATACAAGATATTTGTGTGTACATACAGTGTGTTGTGTGTCCTCTATCTGGAGGGAATGAATATAAAGGATGAGTGTATAATGTGCATGAAGCCTCACATCTTAATGTTTTCACATCTCCATATAGAAGGCCTGTAAAGAGGTAGGAGGATTTTCTTACCTTTATTCAACTATGCAAGTTAGTTAAGAACAAATTCTTATTTACAATGACGGCCTACACCGGCCAAATCCTAACAACGCTGGGCCAATTGTGCGCCACCCTATGGGACTCCCAATCACGGCCAGTTGTGATACAGCCTGGATTCAAACCAGGGTGTCTGTAGTGATGCCTCTAGCACTGAGATGCACTGCCTTAGACCGCTGCGCCACTCGGGAGCCTCGAGCAGGAAGTGAGGGGGGGGGGGGGGGGGGGGGGGGGTGAATAAATATAGCCCCTCTAGGGAGTTAGATATCCCTCAGAGATCAGACTCACACTGGAAAATACCACACAACAAAATCAATGGTGGACATTTAACTCTGAAAGGGTCATTTGTACACTATTTTCAGTGAACATACGAGTCCAAATGTACTGGTGTTTAAAATAACACTTTTGAAAGTGTTAAAGATTTAACTCTTTCTTTGCATTGTCTTTTACCAGATCTAATGTGTTAACATTAATTTCACATTTGCACACACTTCAAAGTGTTTCCTTTTCAAATAGTATCAATAATATGCATATCCTTGCTTCAGGTCCTAAACTACAGGCAGTTAGATTTGGGTATGTCATTTTAGGCGAAAATTAAAAAAAAGGGTCGGATCCTTAAGTGTTTAAATGAACTTGACTGTGGTGTTTTCATAACTCTGCTGTAGAGTAAGAGTCAACACCTACAGTGTAAATCATAACACTTTATTTAGAGTTAACTGCACTCACTGTTACTCTTTCTCGTTGTACGAAATGAACACCTGGAGTGTTACAGTAAATCATTTTGGGGTGTTGTTTTAACACTGCATGTTGTAAAGCCTCATTTGCATATTTCCCAAGGTGCCTTTTCTTTTCGAGTGAAGTGTAGAGTTACCACCCATGATAGTATTTGTAGTTAGCACCCATTCTGGTATTTGTAGAGTTACCACCCATGAATGTATTTGGAGAGTTACCACCCATGAATGTATTTGGAGAGTTACCACCCAGGACTGTGTTTGTAGATAGTGAGTACCTAGGCAAATGCCATTATTACAATTAAACTCTATGACAATACATATAGTATATCCTAACATGCTGACCAGACCGGACACGTCGCGTGAGCGAGCGTCGCAAAATAAATGTAGAAATCCATGTTATTCAATTATTGCACCCACACTGCTCGCGCGCGCCAACAAGCGTCTGCGAAGCCAAGGGCTAAAATAGAAGTCATTCCTATTTCTGACGCAGATCGCGCTGCAAGTCCTGCCTCTCCCATCTCCTCATTGGTTTATAGAAGCAGGTACCCACGTGCCATCTCCTCATTGGTTATACCCACGTGGGTGATTGAAAGACGAACTGTTTTGCCGGTTGTCGTGGTAATACAATGAAAGTTTAGATGCGATCACCATATAAGTTCAACGATGAAAAAGCCTGGAAGGAGGAGAGATGACTAAAAACGATTCGGTTGGCCGTTTTATGTGGATTAATTGTCGGAGTAGAGGTCCTTATGCATTTCAGGTAAAATAACTACTCAATGTTTATATCCCAGGACAAATTAGCTAGCAACAGCAAGCTAGCCATATAGGACAAATTAACGTTAGCTAGCAAGTGCAAGCTAACTAGCTAAATTGCCATACATGTTTAATGCTTTTTGACCTGTCCCCAAATTAATGTCATTGGTTCAGAGTTTGTTTTGATATTTTAACCTGCGTGTCAGTTAGGACTCACGTTTGGTGTGGGGGGACAAAATAAATGTATGCACGATAGCGCACGCACGCAGCCGGTTTGGGTTCCGTGTAAGGCATGACTTTGATGGCCTAGGTTTACCCTAACACAGTGGTGTTAGGAAACTCCTGGTTTACAGGCCACATCAGGCCTGCAAGTCACATTATACTGGCTTGCAAAATTATGTGTAACTCCTATTGCGATCCAGTTAGGAGTTAGGATATCCAACAGTTGGAATTTTCATTAATCTGCAACCTGCATTCAGAATGACTGTCAGGGTTAGGTAAATTGATAAGTAGACTACCTAAAAAACATTTAAACTGGAACAGCAACTAACTGACTGATTGGATTACTTTAGAAAAAAATTATGTTATTTATCTTTGTGTAGCATAAGATTAATCAGTCAATCAAAGTACATGCAAAAACACAGATATTAAAAACAACCCCAAACAAATCAACCTGCAGTATAGCATGCTGGGAAATATGATAATAATGGGTATGGTTTCGATGGGACTGTTTTGCTCTCTAAAGTGTAAAACAAAAACTCTGGTTATTAACACCAAAACTGGGGGTTATTTTACACCACTGAGTGTTAATTTCACTGTTACAGAGTGAATCTAATTCCTGAATTAACAGTAGAAATGTTACACTGGAAAATCAACGCTGGCCAATTTACTGCGCATGATCAACAATATTATTTATAGATAAAGGCTGCTGGCCGGGAAGACATTCCCACGCTGGGTCAACAACCTTCAGATAACGTTCTAATAACATACTCAGATGCACATTCTAAAAGCCAATTTATTCTTGATCTGTCATCTGCGGCTATAAATTCGCTTTTAGCCTCTGATCCTCTTAAAATATTGTGACTCATTGGTAAAATAGGAATACATAAATCTAACATAAATCTGTTCATCATATATGCATAGTCACTTTAACCATATCTACATGTACATACTACCTCAATCAGCCCGACTAACCGTTGTCTGTATGTAGCCTCGCTACTTTTAAAGCCTCGCTACTGTTTTTCACTGTCTTTTTACTGATGTTTTTATTTCTTTACTTACGTATTGTTCACCTAATACCTTTTTTGCACTATTGGTTAGAGCCTGTAAGTAAGCATTTCACTGTAATACCTGTTACATTTACATTTTAGTCATTTAGCAGACGTTTTTATCCAGAGCGACTTACAGTAGAGTGCATAAAAAATGTTTGTGTTGTATTCGGCGCACGTGACAAATAAACTTTGATCTGAACATGATTTCTCTGTGGGTTGGCAAAATTCAGGTAAAAAAAAAGAAGAGGATTACCTGCTTATTCCGAGAATATTTTTCTCCTGGGTATTTTTGGAACTTTACCGGTATTTTGCAACACTATTTCACTGACATGAAATGTAAATGATATATTTATTTTTAAGTGACACCACATGATAATTACATTGCAATTTCTTACAGTCATGAACACACAGACAGAGACTGTGAGGTTGCCAAAATCTCACACAGGAAAGATAATCATTCGCATACCGAGAAGAGGACGTTGCTAAATGGTGTGTGAACTGAACAGGCAATTGGGTCATTCCACAAAATGAGTGCCCTTTGCGTTCCTTTAATATTTTCAGTAGAAGTTGTGCACCAATGTCGAATTTTAAAAGCATGTTATATAAAATGAAGTGCGCTTTAATATATACCACATGGAGAATTCAATAAAATCTGAATAAAGGCTTGTTAAAGTTCCAAAATTCAGCATTTTGACACGTTCCTCCGTCAACCCTGCGTCATTTTAACCCACTTAATCCCAACATTTCTCCAAGTTTCACCGTCATTGTGATGCCATTGTTATTTTTGTTGCTTTGACAAAGTTATTTCTGAAGACTATTATTATGTGATTAGTGATTCATTTACTATCTGTCCCGCATTTTAAGGTTTATCCTGTTAAGTGACCTAAACTCTCGTTTTAATATGTTGAAACTATTCCTTTCAAAATATTTATTTGAAAAGAAACATTGAACATCTAACAGTCAATTGATAGAATTAAAAGCAGCTGAGCTGGTTCCACTCTTCTTAGCCATTTTCTGGTGTTTTTTGGTGGGAAACTGAGTGGGTCGAACATGGTTTCCGTGAATTTTAACATGTGCTCTTTATGACAGAATGTTAAAATTAGTTTGAAATCAATTTTAGTTTGAAATCAAGTTACACTTCTCAAAAAGGCACCGAATTGGTGGAACGACCCAATTAGTTCCCACAATTGACACCCAATGTCCAATCGACCCTTCCCCATAGGGCGGCGCACAATTGGCCCACCGTCGTCCAGTTTAGGGGTTGGCCGGGGTAGGCCGTCATTGTTAATAAGTATTTGTTCTTAACTGACTTGCTTGGTTAAATAAAGGTTATAGGTTAAAATATTTAAAATAAACAACTTGTCAACCCTGTTACTTTGTCTGGCATTAGTATTATATTGTATCAACCAGTGAGTGCCCAGTGGTTTGTTCCCTAACCATCAACATGTTATTTTATAAATTAGAAAAAGAAATCGGTAGAAAACTCTGCCTGGCCAAGTGGTAGACTAGGTGGGAATTTCCACCATCCTGCTGCTTACACCTTCCACCCAATTGATGTGGCACTAAGAAAAGAGCCCTGGGGATTGGGATTGGTCCAGAGAGTGGGTCATACATTCTACTGGAAGTGTTAGGAAATGGTGGAGAGGAGGAGGAGGAGTGGTGGAGGAGAGGAGCAGTCCCATAAAGGTTGTAAAGGACTGTGGAGCCATACGGCCCATGAGTAGGGAAGCCGTCTGTCTGAGAAACTGAGCATATCGGTCACCTCGTTCCCAGACAGCAGGCCTCTCAGTAAAACACAGTGGCAGCCAAGTGTTGCAGCCAAGAAGACAAGAGCATGTACACAGCACAACACACACACACACACACACACACACACACGACCAAGTTTCCATCGACCCATGAGTGCATATTGTAACGTTTTGTTTAGTGTGACGTAGAGGGGTCGGGTTAAATGCGGAAGACACATTTCCTTATTTTCTGTGTGCAGATAATACCCTGTCTCTTTTGTCATACACCAGAGATCATAATCCCTTAGGAGTGGATTACACTTAACTATGGATTAAAAATATTTTTCAATGGAGTTCACTTTTTAGTCCAGGCCTAGCTAGGCTTCATCTGTGTCCGGGAAACTGCCCCTTCAGCTTTAAACTATAATCTCCTAAATCAACCGAACCCCAGATCTCACTCTTTTACTAGCCTAGCACTTTTGTCCATTGATTTTTGCTGATCTCAAAAAACCTATAAACAATGTGGCGGGAGCTTCAAGCCTATTGGTAACCTAAATTGAGCCATCGTCATATTGATCAGGGTAGGAAGTGTCATGTTCAGTTGGCACAAAACAGGAAACAAAGTGGAATTAGGAGTTACAGGCTACTATCAGTAGATCTACTAGTCTAATTAGGGAACGCTTGTTTTTTTATTTTTTTTCCTTTTGCGAAATGTTTTTCTACAGTGTGCCATAATGAACACGACCCCGGAATAACTCTCATCGGTGCTCTAAACAGCGTTTGCTCAAGCACAAACAGAACCACCAAGAGCGAGTTACATAACAAATACTTCTGTTACTTCATTTACCATACTGAGATAGCCAATGAGTCGCTCATTTGACAATACCACTTTAGCTTCATCCCATTTTGACGCAAAGTTTCGAGGACCCTATTTTAGTAGGAAACATGAGCCTAATCAAGTGAGCTGTTTCTAATGAAAAGGTAGGCCTTGGTTCTGGGTTCTGAGATTACCTTGTGAGGGACATTTCTGTCAGCTACTGACTGCGCAATACACTCCACACTGCTGTAATAGCATTAACAGTAAAGTTACTGGGTTGAGTCCAGAGGCTCCAGTGGATATTGGCTAACCAAGGCTAAAGGGCTTCAGCAGAAACCGAGGAGGGGCAACACTGGTCTGATGTAACAAAAACATGACCACAAGGACCCCGTTTCCAGCTCGTAAAAGCGGTGTCGGGATCAGGGGCTAGAGCCTTGCATACCGCGGCTAATGTGAGAATTCTCAGCACGAAGCTACTGAACACATGCCAAATACCTTTCCTGACCAAGAGGAAACGTCAACAATAATAAGATGGGGCTCAAAAAGACTGGGAGATGAGTGTTCATATTTAAGTGTTCAGATTTACGTGTTCAGAGATGAGAAATGAGACATGTCTTGTTCGTCTTTGGTCTTGTTTTCAGGTCTTGGCCGTTTAGGTCAGTTTCATGACCATTCGGAAGCATGACAGACTGGTCCCACTCCCATATGTGTTTGTGTTGTACAGGCAACTCCTATGATGACTATCGTTGTTACAACGACCATAGAAGGTGAGCTACACAGCACAAACAGATATGGGTCCAGGCTAAGAACATGAGGACTTTCAGTGTAAATGTTGCACCTGTATTAGTGTTTTTACAGTAAGAATATGTATTGTACACGAGCGCTTCACTTTCAAACTCAGTGCAGAGGCATTTCTCAGTCCGTTTGGACACAGAGTTTTGCCTTCAACCAAATAGTCCCACCACAGTGTGGGATGGCCAGAGTTACCTTCACAAATGCACGCGCACACAGCCCTGGTCAACAGAGGGGCTAAAACCTGTTACACAATATCACTGTGCTCGACAGACAGACAGACAGACAGACACAGACAGACAGACAGACAGACAGACAGACAGACAGACAGACAGACAGACAGACAGACAGGTACCAATTATTCTTCATGGGATGTTAATTGCAAAGTGAAGTTGCCAAGGTGGCCCCCACTGAGCCCATCACACAGCGTGAGTCTCCATGCTTCCTGGGCATTTGTCCGACTGAAACGCACACAGAGCCCCAGTGCTACCTCTCCAACTCTCCTTCTCTCCTCTCCCCTTCCTCTCCCCTTAAATTCACGGGGTAGTGGTTAGGGTGCCACTGCCAATTAAGTGTTTGGGAACAGGTTATTACTTTCATTAAACACATCAACAAATCACCGTGGGAGAATAACTCACGGGCCTGGGTCAGAGGTCAGAGGCCGGCAGTCTAAAATGGTACTGAAGGGTATTGAAAAGGTAACTGTTAGGCTACTGGTACTGAATGGTATTGAAAAGGTAACTGTTAGACTACTGGTACTGAATGGTATTGAAAAGGTAACTGTTAGACTACTGGTACTGAATGGTATTGAAAAGGTAACTGTTAGGCTACTGGTACTGAATGGTATTGAAAAGGTAACTGTTAGACTACTGGTACTGAAAAGGTAACTGTTAGACTACTGGTACTGAATGGTACTGAAAAGGTAACTGTTAGGCTACTGGTACTGAATGGTATTGAAAAGGTAACTGTTAGACTACTGGTACTGAAAAGGTAACTGTTAGGCTACTGGTACTGAATGGTATTGAAAAGGTAACTGTTAGACTACTGGTACTGAATGGTATTGAAAAGGTAACTGTTAGGCTACTGGGCCGTCAATGGAGAGACTATGAGGAGTTGTATAGGTCTCTACCAAAGTGCTTCATCACCATTAGTTGTATCATCCCAATGTCTCATCAGTCATCACAGTTTTGTTTACAGGTTGACTCAAGCCAGGAGTCTATCTCAGTAGGCTTAACTGGCATTAGTTGACTCAAGCCAGGGGTCTATTTCCCATAGTCAACTGGCATCCTTTGTTTTTCTCAAAGAGAGAGGGGAAACCCTCCAACCAGAGAGCAGGGTTGTGTTCATTAGGCAGAAAACGGAACAAAACTGACAAACAGGAGAGGTACTAACTGAACTTGTCCGATAAGAAACACCGGTTTTCGATTTCTATATGCAAACATATGTCCTAATAAACATGGCCCTGGGATGTTTTCAGTAGGCACCAAACTAATCAAACTGACTAACAGGGAGGTAAGACCTGATGTTATCCAATAACAAACACACATTTCTGTTTTCTGTTGCAAAAAATGTGTTAAAACACTGTGCCCTCATGAACAAGGCCCTGGTCCAGAAACTCTCCTGGCACTGTCACAAAGGGGAGCTTCCTGTTGCAATGAGACATCAGATGCTGGTAATAGATATCATACTAACACCCTATTAATAACTAAAGCTTGGAATAACCTGAGCTGCCCTTGTATGACTGGACTACGTGCTCTGACATGAGGATGTAGCCTACTAGCTATAGATTGAGTTAGCGCTCTGACATGAGGATGTAGCCTACTAGCTATAGATTGAGTTAGCGCTCTGACATGAGGATGTAGCCTACTAGCTATAGATTGCGTTAGCGCTCTGACATGAGGATGTAGCCTACTAGCTATAGATTGAGTTAGCGCTCTGATATGAGGATGTAGCGTACTAGCTATAGATTGCGTTAGCGCTCTGACATGAGGATGTAGCCTACTAGCTATAGATTGAGTTAGCGCTCTGACATGAGGATGTAGCCTACTAGCTATAGATTGCGTTAGCGCTCTGACATGAGGATGTAGCCTACTAGCTATAGATTGAGTTAGCGCTCTGATATGAGGATGTAGCATACTAGCTATAGATTGAGTTAGTGTCTATATATAAAAAAACATATCGTAGCCAATCATGCTTGAGGCTTACATTTCAGCCACGGGCTTATGTTATCACGGTAACCAAATTGCAACATAGACAAGCCTTGTATAAAATGTTAAATGTATATCTTCAAAACAATGTCAGATCTTCAACGTTATATCCACCATCAGAAAAAAAAGGCTGTGCAGCACCTCCTACTGGAGAGTTGATCTATCTACAGCTATTAATTTGGTCTCCTAACCAGGGTTTTAACCAAGCCCTGCTTAGCTTTGATATGTGTCACTGACTGCTACCAACGTGCTATCGTGAGAATGACTGCTGAGAGAGCTCCACTTAAAAACTAAATAGATACACAATCTAAGTCATTCCAAACGGTAGGTTTAACAGAGCAAATGAAATTCAACTATAATTTATAAGTCATATATCAATGCTTCTATTTATGCCTATATAGCATTTGCAAAGTCATCAGCAGCTATTGTTTCAATTCAACACAGAATGTATTTATTTTTTTGACAATACAATAGTCTTAGGATTTCAAGCTCTGGTGGATTTAAGATTTTATGCTATTTAGTGATTAATGTAGTGTGTTTGGTTGTCAACACAACATTTAAATGGGATTTTTCTTCTGCTTGGATAGTTCCATCTGTGTCACTGACTTAGTCTGGCTTTAATTCCAGCTTGTCTCCAAATTAATAATTTATAAATTAAAGAATAGGACTAAATCAAATCAAACTTTATTTTTAAATTATTTAAATTTCAATTATTTAAAGTGCATTTCATGTTTGATTTGATTTCATATAATACTATTCTTTAGCTTAGATTTGTTATTGAGATGGAGTCGTGAATCCAACATATAAATTATTAATTTGGAGACATACTGGAATTAAAGCCAGACTAAGTCAGTGACACAGCTGGAACTATCCAAGCAGAAGAAACATCCCATTTAAATGTTGATATTTGCTTGTGTTGACAACCAAACACAATTCAATATCACTTTTGAAATACAGTAAATAGCCTATTAACTTGTTGACAAGTTAACAAATGATATGTTGGATTTACGTCTCCAACAAGTTAAAGAATGGGATGAAGCCAGTGGCTCAGATGGAACTCTCCAAGCACGAGATACATCTCCTTTAAATGTTGATATTTGGTTGCTCAACCAAACACAATTCAACGTGACTTTTTTCAGTGTTACAGTAAATAGCCTAAAGTTAAGTCTCTCACAAACTAATGTAACATTCAACCTTCAAATTTGTAACACATCCATGGCTACATTCTGAGGTTACTGTAACTATTTATTTTTATGTAATCATAGAGAGCATGCACGTTAAAGATCACAGGTCATAGGTCATCGCAGGTCTGTGGAGATCTTCACAATACCTGTAATAATCTGAGCAGAATCTCAAACGGCATTGATCACTTCCAACATGTACTTTTAATGTAATCTCAACCGTAATCCAGGTCATTTGGTTCTGCTATTAGATGAAGCACAGTGATAACACACAAACTGTTGTTTAAATAAATAAAATATCTGACATTGTATTCCAAGATGAACTTTGCTGTGCTTTTAAATGGTTTAAACTCAGCGATAGACATTTGGGTGACAATTTAACAAAAACTTTTGACATTGTTTTTCCTTTGGAATTTGGTTGTGTTTTTAGATGGTTGAAAGGATAGTGACAACACATGGGAAATTCAACTAACTTTTGGCTGTTGTAACGGTTGTCGTCATCTTCCTCCTCGGACGAGGAGAAGGAGTAAGGGTCGGACCAAAATGCAGCGTTGAACGTAGACATAATGAATTTATTAAATGAAAGACGAAACAAAAACAAGCAAAACAGGTCAGGAACGTGACAGCTGTCTTTTTGAGTGGGTGAATATACTGTAGCTTGTCATCTCATTGATCAACATCTCAACTGAATATTACCCAAATTATCCCCATCCCTAAGCTGTTTACCAAATCAGTAGTGGGGTGTCCCCTTTGTTATTGTAAGAACTGCAGATTACCCATTTAAGTGTGTTGCAAAGATAAATGTATTACTGAGATTTCCTTAAATTCATTGCATAAATTCAAATTCATGTCCATTATATAACATGTACATTTCTCTCTGCAAACATTCAGGTACATAGGGAAATAATTGCTTCCTTATGTACTTTTTGCATGTCAACACAGACAAACCATAAGGACAACCAATCGAAGAGGAGACATCCTTCTAATGTTGGAGTGATGAGATTGGCTAATGTCGTTACGAAAGGAGAAGGAGTGCTCCGTATTTGTGATGGGGGAACATTCCCAAGGTACTGAATATATCAGTTTAGTGTGGCGGCTGTGACTATCTCAGCATCAGGTCCAAGCTGTGACGTGTGTGAGGAGAACATTACAGACTTAAGGCTAATTTATTTCTACATAAATCTTCACAGGCACACCAATGAAACGTATACATAACGAGGGTGAGGGTGGTGGGTGTGTTGGCTATACCCATGTAACCACTCTGGAGTTGAATAAGATTGTCTCGATACAAGGTTAGTCCAAGGCACACTGTAAGGTAAGTGCCGTGATAATGCCTTACAGAGGCCCAGAAAATAAGGCCATGAAAATACCTGATAATTATATAGAAGGCATTGAAAATAAGGTTGCAAATAGAAGGTAGAACCAGCATGTTTAACTTCCTGATACATGCTGATAATAAAAATGTAATCGATCTCATTAAAACTTTAGCACAAGTTTAACATGGTTCTCTCGAATACAATCATCTCTCTGTTGTGTTTATTTACCAACCATTCAAAACAACAACAACTCCATCCTTTGGTATTACCAAATGAATAATAATATTTCCCAAAAGGGCTATAATTGGTCAAATTGATCACTTTAGTTGTTCTTTCACATTTTATATTGCTGGGACGTTCTCCCCAAAAAGATGACACAACAAGGGGTTGTAATTGTAAACAGAATAGCTGATTAAGCAAAATAAAAGGCAACTAGGTAGAAATCCAAAATGCATTCTCCACCTTTTCCTTGTCCAAATAAATAATAAATGTGGATAAATTATTCCAAAATATTGTTTACTTCATAGGGCCACACATAGAACTTGACCCGAGATTCCATTCCACAAAAACTCTTAAGTGTTAAACTAATCTGTTATGGGACAGATTAAAGGCTAAATGTACGGTATGATGCAATGAAACAATAACGTTGCTCTTCACATACTTAGTGAGCAAGCATCACACTGGGCACACTATGTCATTTCAACGTGGATAATTGGGTAATATTTGGTTGAGACGTTGATCAATGAGATTTCAACCTTTATTCATCCACTCAAAAAAGTCAGCCAGAAGTTTGTTGAATTCCCAATGTGTTTTCACTATGCTTTCAACCATCTAAAGAGCACAACCAAATTACAATGGAAAAACAATGTCCGATTTTTATTTAGTTGTCACACAAATGTCTATCACTGCGCTTTCAACCATTTATAAGCACAGCAATGTTCAAGTGGAAATACAATGTCACATATTTGATTTATTTATACAACCGAATAATGTGACATCACGGTGCTTCTTCTAATAGCAGAACCAAGTGACCCGGCCATCCAGGATCTCTATACCAGGCGGTGTCAGAGGAAGGCCCTAAAAATTGTCACAGACTACAGCCACCCAAGCGACAGACTGTTCTCTCTGCTACCGCATGTCTATTATCTATCCTATTGTCTAGTCACTTTACCCCTACCTACATTATACTGCTGCTAGTGTCTATTATCTATCCTATTGTCTAGTCACTTTACCCCTACCTACATTATACTGCTGCTAGTGTCTATTATCTATCCTATTGTCTAGTCACTTTACCCCTACCTACATTATACTGCTGCTAGTGTCTATTATCTATCCTATTGTCTAGTCACTTTACCCCTACCTAGAGTATACTGCTGCTAGTGTCTATTATCTATCCTATTGTCTAGTCACTTTACCCCTACCTAGAGTATACTGCTGCTAGTGTCTATTATCTATCCTATTGTCTAGTCACTTTACCCCTACCTACATTATACTGCTGCTAGTGTCTATTATCTATCCTATTGTCTAGTCACTTTACCCCTACCTAGAGTATACTGCTGCTAGTGTCTATTATCTATCCTATTGTCTAGTCACTTTACCCCTACCTACATTATACTGCTGCTAGTGTCTATTATCTATCCTATTGTCTAGTCACTTTACCCCTACCTACATTATACTGCTGCTAGTGTCTATTATCTATCCTATTGTCTAGTCACTTTACCCCTACCTAGAGTAAACTGCTGCTAGTGTCTATTATCTATCCTATTGTCTAGTCACTTTACCCCTACCTACATTATACTGCTGCTAGTGTCTATTATCTATCCTATTGTCTAGTCACTTTACCCCTACCTAGAGTATACTGCTGCTAGTGTCTATTATCTATCCTGTTGTCTAGTCACTTTACCCCTACCTACAGTATACTGCTGTTACTGTTTATTATCTATCCTGTTGTCTAGTCACTTTACCCCTACCTACAGTTTACTGCTGCTACTGTCTATTATCTATCCTGTTGTCTAGTCACTTTACCCCTACCTACAGTTTACTGCTGCTACTGTCTATTATCTATCCTGTTGTCTAGTCACTTTACCCCTACCTACAGTTTACTGCTGCTACTGTCTATTATCTATCCTGTTGTCTAGTCACTTTACCCCTACCTACAGTTTACTGCTGCTACTGTCTATTATCTATCCTGTTGTCTAGTCACTTTACCCCTACCTACAGTTTACTGCTGCTACTGTCTATTATCTATCCTGTTGTCTAGTCACTTTACCCCTACCTACAGTTTACTGCTGCTACTGTCTATTATCTATCCTGTTGTCTAGTCACTTTACCCCTACCTACAGTTTACTGCTGCTACTGTCTATTATCTATCCTGTTGTCTAGTCACTTTACCCCTACCTACAGTATACTGCTGCTACTGTCTATTATCTATCCTGTTGTCTAGTCACTTTACCCTTACCTATATGTACATACAGTGGCAAAAAAAGTATGTGAACCCTTTGGAATTACCTGGATTTCTGCATAAATTGGTCATCAAATTTGATCTGATCTTCATCTAAGTCACAACAATAGACAAACACAGTCTGCTGAAACTAATAACACAGACATTATTGTATTTTTCTTGTTTATATTGAATACATAATTTAAACATTCACAGTGTAGGTTGGGAAAAGTATGTGAACCCCGAGGCTAATGACCTCTCCAAAAGCTAATTGGAGTCAAGAGTCAGTTAACCTGCAGTCCAATTAATGAGACGAGATTGGAGATGTTGGTTAGAGCTGCCTTGCACTATAAAAAGCAATCACAAAATTTGAGTTTGCTATTCACATGAAGCATTACCTGATGTAAACCATGCCTCAAACAAAAGAGATCTCAGAAGACCTAAGATTAAGAATTGTTGACTTGCATAAAGCTGGAAAGGGTTACAAACGTATCTCTAAAAGCCTTGATGTTCTTCAGTCCACAGTAAGACAAATTGTCTATAAATGGAGAATGTTCAGTACTGTTGCTACTTTACCTAGGAGTGGCCATCCTGTAAAGATGACTGCAGGAGCACAGTGCAGAATGCTCATTGAGGTTAAGAAGAATCCTAGTGTAAGCTAAAGACTTACAGAAATCTCTGGAACATGCTAACATCTCTGTTGACGAGTCTACGATATGTAAAACACTAAACAAGAATGGTGTTCATGGGAGGACACCACGGAAGAAGCCACTGCTGTCCAAAAAAAAACATTTCTGCACGTCTGAAGTTTGCAAAAGAGCACCTGGATGTTCCACAGCGCTACTGGTAAAATATTATGTGGACAGATGAAACTAAAGTTGAATTGTTTGGAAGGAACACACAACACTGTGTGGAGAAAAAAATGCACAGCACACCAACATCAAAAACTCATCCCAACTGTAAAGTATGGTGGAGGGAGCATCATGGTTTGGGGCTGCTTTGCTGCCTCAGGGCCTGGACAGCTTGCTATCATCGACGGAAAAAATTATTCCCAAATTTATCAAGACATTTTGCAGGAGAATGTAAGGCTTATCTGTCCGTGAATTGAAGCTCAACAGAAGTTGGGTGATGCAACAGGACAATGACCCAAAACATCTGTACAGTGTTTTCCTCAGACACATTGGTGTGGCTGGCTTCCGGGTTAAATGGGCAGTGTGTCAAGAAGCAGTGCAGCTTGGCAAAGTTTCGGGGGAAGCATGGCTCTCGACCTTCGCCTCTTCCGAGTCCGTACGGGAGTTGCAGCAATGGGACAAGACTGTACCTAACAATTGGGAAAAAGGGGTAAAAAGTACACAAAAATTACAACATATAACATTTATTTTATTTTAAAAAATCTAAAAAAGGACATGGTGCAAGTGATCAATACCGTTTGAGATTCTGACAGATTCTGACAAATTATTACAACAAATGTGAAGATATCCACAGACCTGCGACCTCGGCGATCTTTAACATGCACGCTCTCTCTGATTACATAAAAATAAATGTTTAGTTACAGTAACCTCAACATGTGTCCATGGATGTGTTACTCATTTTAAGGTTGAATAAATACTGTTACATTAGTTTGTAAGATTTTGTAAGGTTTCTATTCACTGTATTTCAAAAGTGATATTTCAATTGTGTTCGGTTGCCAACGCAACCAAATATCAACATTTAAAGGAGATTTATATTCTGCTTGGATAGTTCCGTCTGTGCCACTGATTTGGTCTGGCGTTTAATTCCAGTTTGTCTACAAAATAGGATTCACGTCTCCATCTCAACCAAAAATATATCACTAAATATCATTACATCTGAAATCCACCAGAGCTTGAAACCCTTGGCCTATTGTATTATTTATTTCTAGTTTAGTTCTGGATTGAATTCAAACAATTGCTGTTGATGACTTTGCAAATAGCCCTAAATAGCATCATTGATGATCGATAAAGTATGGTCACATTTAATTTGCTCTGTTATACCGACCGTTTGGAATTAATTCGATAGCAACATTGAATCTATTTAGTTTTTAAGTGGAGATCTCCCAGCAGTCATTCTCCTGACAGCACGTTGGTAAAAGTTAGTGACAAATATCATAGCTGGGCTTGTTTAAAACCCTGGATGGGAGACCAAAGGATAGCTTTAGATACAGTTGAAGTCAGAAGTTTACATACACTTAGGTTGGAGTCATTAAAACTCATTTTTCAACCACTCCACACATTTCCTGTTAACAAACTATAGTTTTGGCAAGTCGGTGAGAACATCTACTTTGTGCATGACACAAGTCATTTTTCCAACAATTGTTACCAGACAGATTATTTCACTTATAATTCACTGTATCACAATTCCAGTGGGTCAGAAGTTTACATGCAGTAAGTTGACTGTGCCTTTAAACAGCTTGGACAATTCCAGAAAATTATGTCATGGCTTTAGAAGCTTCTGATAGGCTAATTGACATAATTTGAGTCAATTGGAGGTGTACCTGTGGATGTATTTCAAGGCCTACCTTCAAACTCAGTGCCTCTTTCATTGACATCATGGGAAAATCAAAAGAAATCAGCCAAGAAATCAGAAAATAAAATTGTAGACCTCCACAAGTCTGGTTCATCCTTGGGAGCAATTTCTAAAACACCTGAAAGTACCACGTTCATCTGTACAAACAATAGTACGCAAGTATAAACACCATGGGACCACGCAGCCGTCATACCTCTCAGGAAGGAGACGTGTTCTGTCTCCTAGAGATGAACGTAGTTTGGTGTGAAAAGTGCAAATCAAACCCAGAACAACAGCAAAGGACCTTGTGAAGATGCTTGAGGAAACAGGTACAAAAATATCTATATCCACAATAAAACGAGTCCTATCCCGACATAACCTGAAAGGCCGCTTAGCAAGGAAGAAGCCACTGCTCCAAAACCGCAATAAAAAAGCCAGACTAGGGTTTGCAACTGCACATGGGAACAAAGATCCTACTTTTTGGAGAACTGTCCTCTGGTCTGATGAAACAAAAATAGAACTGTTTGGCCATAATGAACATCGTTATGTTTGGAGGAAAAAGGGGGAGGCTTGCAAGCCGAAGAACACTATCCCAACCATGAAGCACGGGGGTGGCAGCATCATGTTGTGGGGGTGCTTGCTGCAGGAGGGACTGGTGCACTTCACAAAATAGATGGCATCATGAGCAAGGGAAATTATGTGGATGTATTGAAGCAACATCTCAAGACATCAGTCAGGAAGTTAAAGCTTGGTCGCAAATGGGTCTTCCAATTGGACATGACCCCAAGCATACTTCCAAAGTTGTGGCAAAATGGCTTAAGGACAACAGTCAAGGTATTGGAGTGGTAATCACACAGCCCTGACCTCAATCCTATAGAAAATGTGTGGGCAGAACTGAAAAAGCGTGTGCGAGCAAGGAGGCCTACAAACCTGACTCAATTACACCAGCTCTGTCAGGAGGAATGGGCCAAAATTCACCCAACTTATTGTGGGAAGCTTGTGGAAGGCTACCCGAAACATTTGACCCAAGTTAATAAATTTAAAGGCAATGCTACCAAATACTAATTGAGTGTTTGTAAACTTCTGATCCACTGGGAATGTGATGAAAGAAAAAAAAGCTGAAATAAATCATTTTCTCAACTATTATTCTGACATTTCACATTCTTAAAATAAAGTGGTGATCCTAACTGGCCTAAGACAGGGAATTTTTACTAGGATTAAATGTCAGGAATTGTGAAAAACTGAGTTTAAATGTATTTGGCTAAGGTGTATGTAAACTTCCGACTTCAACAGCAGATCAATTCTCCAGTAGGAGGTGCTGCCCACCCTATTGTTGTTTTTTTCTGATAGAGGATGAAATGTTGAAAATGTTGTTTTAAAGGTACAAATTCAAAACATTTTATACAAGGTTTGTCTATGTTGAAATTTGGTTACCATGATGACTTAATCCTGTGATATAATTTTTACCTCAAAAACAACAACATTTTCCACATAGATTCCACGTCACAATACGGTGACAAATTACGTTAAAAACAATGTTGATTCAACCAGTATGTCCCAGTGGGATAACTGTAAATGTTGATAACTGCTTACAAATATTATCTAGTGGTTTTAAGCTGGTATTTTCTTCCTCTTTCATCATCCTAACTATCCCATAATGTGTCTTTAGTGATGTCATCAAGGGTTAAAGTAATTTTGTGTTCTTTCTCCAAATATCCACAAAATATTTCATATTTATTTATTATTAATATCTTATTTATATTTCTTTACCTTCTTTCCCCCCCAGTGGCAGTCCCAGCCAGAGTGTTAAGTGTGAAGGTGTGTGTGGGACAGACAGTGTTGTTGTGGGACAGACAGTGTTGTTGTGGGACAGACAGTGTTGTTGTGGGACAGACAGTGTTGTTGTGAGACAGACAGTGTTGTTGGGGGACAGACAGTGTTGTTGTGAGACAGACAGTGTTGTTGTGGGACAGACAGTGTTGTTGGGGACAGACAGTGTTGTTGTGGGACAGACAGTGTTGTTGTGGGACAGACAGTGTTGTTGTGGGACAGACAGTGTTGTTGTGGGACAGACAGTGTTGTTGGGGGACAGACAGTGTTGTTGGGGATGGTAGTCCGGCGCCTGGTGTCTGTCCCTCAGGCTCTGGGTACATGGTGCAGAAGGTCAGGTTGATACGAGGTCCCTGGTGTACATGGTGCAGAAGGTCAGGTTGATACGAGGCCCTCGGTCGTGGTTCTCTTTAGCCACTGAATGCTGATGAAGACACAAAAGCAAAGATTTTGTGTCTTAGAGAGAGTTGACTGAACTGCGTTAGTCAAGCACCTCCACTATGCTATTTTGTTTTAGAATAATAATATATGCCTTTTAGTAGACACTTTTATCCATGCATTTTGCTAGTTAGCACTGCGATGCAGTGCCCTAGACCACTGCGCCTCCCGGGAGGCCCGAGAACCATAGCTTTAAGAAGCCTCCCCTCAGCTGAATTTTTTTATGTTGAGAAGACACAGTACACACACAGCTCACACACTGTATACAAGACAGACAGACTGTAAGAGCAGTACTTTGACCCACTGTTCTTTGGCATCATATCAGAAAATGGAGACTGTAATGGACTAGTGTCCTCTCTCTTTCTCCCTCCCTCTTACAGACAGACAGGCAGGCAGGCAGGCAGACAGAGACAGGAGACAGTCAGACAACACACACACACACTCTGTACACATCTAACTGACTTGGCAGACATAGTCCCACTTTTCCCCTCCTAGCTCCAACCAAAATCAGCCTGTTGTTTATCTAAAAACTGTCACCAGGGAACGGATCTTGGCGAAGACGAACTCAGTCCGGATTTAGACGGGACAGTTACCATGTACTGTATATTGTTTTTTTGTGGTGTGGTTTTCATGTAAGCCCTTGGGCTTCCAACCTGCACACTGTTTTTATTTATTTGTATTGTTGTTCATCACTTTCTTTGGTGAAAATAAGTTAAACTAAACTAAACTACCAAAGCGGTTACACAAGAAGATCTATACCCCAGTCTAAATATTTAGTGGACGTTTCAAACAGATAGTGAATTAATTAGACGCTGGGTGGGTTACTATGAAAAGCAACTTGATTCAGTGGGAGCCAGGTGAGTTATGGCAGACTAACTGCTGCAATCCACATTGTCCTTTTCTGAATTCTCGGAGCGGGATGGGACTCCTGTCAGATTTTGGCATAAAACGCAGCCGACCTTTTGTCTCAGTATGTTTCTCTCTCTTTCTGTCTCTTTAAATTAAGGATTGGGCCTTTATACTGGTGCTTCTTTACGATCCAGTGTCGAGGCCAGGAAACCACGGCAACTGACTGTGGAGCAGAAGAGATAACACAGGGAGGAGGAGAGCGAACACTGGGTGGAGGAGGAGGAGAGAGCGAACACTGGGTGGAGGAGGAGAGAGAGAGAACTCTGGGTGGAGCAGGAGAGAGAGAGAGAACACCAGGAGGAGGAGAGAGAGAGAACACACCGGGTGGAGGAGAGAGAGAGAGAGAGAGAGAGAACACCGGGTGGAGGAGAGAGAGAGAGAGAACACCGGGTGGAGGAGAGAGAGAGAACACCGGGTGGAGGACAGAGAGAGAGAGAGCGAGAACACCAGGTGGAGGAGGGGATAGAGAGAGAACACCAGGTGGAGGAGGGGATAGAGATAGAGAACACCGGGTGGAGCAGGGGAGAGAGAGAGAGAACACCGGGTGGAGGAGGGGATAGAGAGAGAACACCAGGTGGAGGAGTGGATAGAGAGAGAGAACACCGGGTGGAGGAGGGGATAGAGAGAGAACACTGGGTGGAGGAGGGGATAGAGAGAACACTGGGTGGAGGAGAGAGAGAGAGAACACCAGGTGGAGGAGGGGATAGAGAGAGAGAACACCAGGTGGAGGAGTGGATAGAGAGAACATCGGGTGGAGGAGAGAGAGAGAGAACACTGGGTGGAGGAGGGGATAGAGAAAGAGAACACCAGGTGGAGGAGTGGATAGAGAGAACACTGGGTGGAGGAGAGAGAGAGAGAACACCAGGTGGAGGGGATAGAGAGAGAACACTGGGTGGAGGAGGGGATAGAGAGAGAGAACACTAGGTGGAGGAGGGGATAGAGAGAACACCGGGTGGAGGAGGGGATAGAGAGAACACCGGGTGGAGGAGGGGATAGAGAGAGAACACCGGGTGGAGGAGTGGATAGAGAGAACACTGGGTGGAGGAGGGGATAGAGAGAGAGAACACCAGGTGGAGGAGTGGATAGAGAGAACACCAGGTGGAGGAGGGGATAGAGAGAGAACACTGGGTGGAGGAGAGAGAGAGAGAACACCAGGTGGAGGAGGGGATAGAGAGAACACCAGGTGGAGGAGGGGATAGAGAGAACACCAGGTGGAGGAAGGGATAGAGAGAGAACACTGGGTGGATGAGGGGATGGAGAGAGAGAACACCAGGTGGAGGAGAGAGAGAGAACACCAGGTGGAGGAGGGGATAGAGAGAGAACACTGGGTGGAGGAGGGGATAGAGAGAGAGAGAGAGAGAACACTAGGTGGAGGAGGGGATAGAGAGAACACCGGGTGGAGGAGTGGATAAGTGGAACACCGGGTGGAGGAGTGGAACACCAGGTGGAGGAGGGGATAGAGAGAGAACACTGGGTGGAGGAGGAAAGAGGGAACACCAGGTGGAGGAGGGGATAGAGAGAGAACACTAGGTGGAGGAGGGGATAGAGAGAGAGAACACCAGGTGGAGGAGTGGATAGAGAGAGAACACTAGGTGGAGGAGTGGATAGAGAGAACACTGGGTGGAGGAGGAAAGAGAGAACACTGGGTGGAGGCAGGTGTTGCCTGGCAGGGAAATGTCTTCTAACAGTCCTCGTGACGGAGACAGACAGTCCGGTGGTGTGATCCGACGTGGACACACATCTCTGAGAGCAAATAAATTGCTATCATTACATCGCTGGCATGGTTTTTCCTTCCTCTGGCTCACTATCAACCCCTCCATCTGTCTGTCTGTCTGGGAACCCTCCACCACTATCCACCCCTCCACTACTATCAACCCCTCCACCACTATCCACCCCTCCACCACTATCAACCCCTCCACCACTATCCACCCCTCCACTACTATCCACCCCTCCACTACTATCCACCCCTCCACCACTATCCACCCCTCCACCACTATCCACCCCTCCACTACTATCCACCCCTCCACCACTATCCACCCCTCCACCACTATCCACCCCTCCACCACTATCCACCCCTCCACTACTATCGACCCCTCCACTACTATCAACCCCTCCACCACTATCGACCCCTCCACCACTATCCACCACTATCGACCCCTCCACCACTATCCACCACTATCGACCCCTCCACTACTATCGATCCCTCCACTACTATCGATCCCTCCACTACTATCGACCCCTCCACCACTATCGACCCCTCCACCACTATCCACCACTATCGACCCCTCCACTACTATCAACCCCTCCACCACTATCGACCCCTCCACCACTATCCACCACTATCGACCCCTCCACTACTATCCACCCCTCCACCACTATCCACCCCTCCACCACTATCCACCCCTCCACCACTATCAACCCCTCCACCACTATCCACCCCTCCACTACTATCCACCCCTCCACCACTATCCACCCCTCCACTACTATCCACCCCTCCACTACTATCCACCCCTCCACCACTATCCACCCCTCCACCACTATCCACCCCTCCACCACTATCGACCCCTCCACCACTATCCACCACTATCGACCCCTCCACCACTATCCACCACTATCGACCCCTCCACTACTATCGATCCCTCCACTACTATCGATCCCTCCACTACTATCGACCCCTCCACCACTATCCACCCCTCCACCACTATCAACCCCTCCACCACTATCCACCCCTCCACTACTATCCACCCCTCCACTACTATCCACCCCTCCACCACTATCCACCCCTCCACTACTATCCACCCCTCCACCACTATCCACCCCTCCACCACTATCCACCCCTCCACTACTATCCACCCCTCCACCACTATCCACCCCTCCACCACTATCCACCCCTCCACCACTATCCACCCCTCCACCACTATCCACCCCTCCACTACTATCGATCCCTCCACTACTATCGACCCCTCCACTACTATCCACCCCTCCACCACTATCCACCCCTCCACCACTATCCACCACTATCGACCCCTCCACTACTATCGATCCCTCCACTACTATCGACCCCTCCACTACTATCCACCCCTCCACCACTATCCACCCCTCCACCACTATCCATCCCTCCACCACTATCGACCCCTCCACCACTATCCACCACTATCGACCCCTCCACTACTATCAACCCCTCCACCACTATCGACCCCTCCACCACTATCCACCACTATCGACCCCTCCACTACTATCAACCCCTCCACCACTATCGACCCCTCCACCACTATCGAACCCTCCACCACTATCCACCCCTCCACTACTATCCACCCCTCCACTACTATCCATCCCTCCACCACTATCGACCCCTCCACTACTATCAACCCCTCCACCACTATCGACCCCTCCACCACTATCCACCCCTCCACTACTATCCATCCCTCCACCACTATCGACCCCTCCACTACTATCAACCCCTCCACCACTATCGACCCCTCCACCACTATCGAACCCTCCACCACTATCCACCCCTCCACCACTATCCACCCCTCCACTACTATCCACCCCTCCACCACTATCGACCCCTCCACTACTATCGACCCCTCCACCACTATCGACCCCTCCACTACTATCAACCCCTCCACTACTATCAACCCCTCCACCACTATCAACCCCTCCACCACTATCAACCCCTCCACCACTATCCAACCCTCCACCACTATCCACCCCTCCACTACTATCCACCCCTCCACCACTATCCACCCCTCCACTACTATCGACCCCTCCACTACTATCCACCCCTCCACTACTATCGATCCCTCCACTACTATCAACCCCTCCACCACTTTCCACGTCTATTGACCCCTCCACCACTATCCACCCCTCCACCACTATCCACCCCTCCACTACTATCGACCCCTCCACTACTATCCACCCCTCCACTACTATCGACCCCTCCACTACTATCAACCCCTCCACCACTATCGACCCCTCCACCACTATCCACCCCTCCACTACTATCCACCCCTCCACTACTATCGATCCCTCCACTACTATCAACCCCTCCACCACTTTCCACGTCTATTGACCCCTCCACCACTATCCACCCCTCCACTACTATCGATCCCTCCACTACTATCAACCCCTCCACCACTATCGACCCCTCCACCACCACTATCCACCCCTCCACCACTATCGACCCCTCCACCACTATCAACCCCTCCACCACTATCCACCACTATCCACCCCTCCACCACTTTCCACGTCTATCGACCCCTCCACTACTATCCACCCCTCCACCACTATCCACCCCTTCACCACTATCCACCCCTCCACCACTATCCACCCCTCCACCACTATCGACCCCTCCACTACTATCAACCCCTCCACCACTATCGACCCCTCCACCACTATCCACCCCTCCACCACTATCCACCCCTCCACCACTATCGACCCCTCCACCACTATCCACCCCTCCACCACTATCGACCCCTCCACCACTATCGACCCCTCCACCACTATCCACCCCTCCACCACTATCCACCCCTCCACCACTATCGACCCCTCCACCACCACTATCCACCCCTCCACCACTATCGACCCCTCCACCACCACTATCGACCCCTCCACTACTATCCACCCCCTCCACCACTATCCCCCACTTTCGACCCCTCCACCACTATCGACCCCTCCACCACTATCGACCCCTCCACCACTATCGACCCCTCCACCACTATCCACCACTATCAACCCCTCCACCACTATCGACCCCTCCACCACTATCGACCCCTCCACCACTATCGACCCCTCCACCACTATTGACCCCTCCACCACTATTGACCCCTCCACCACTATCAACCACTATCAACCCCTCCACCAATGTCAACCCCTCCACCACTATCGAACCCTCCACCATTGTCAACCCCTTCACCACTATCAACCCCTCTACCACTATCCACCACTATCAACCCCTCCACCACTATCCACCACTATCAACCCCTCCACCACTATCGACCCTCCACCAATGTCAACCCCTCCACCACTATCGAACCCTCCACCAATGTCAACCCCTCCACCACTATCGAACCCTCCACCAATGTCAACCCCTCCACCACTATCGAACCCTCCACCAATGTCAACCCCTCCACCACTATCGAACCCTCCACCAATGTCAACCCCTCCACCACTATCGACCCCTCCACCACTATCCACCCCTTCACCACTATCCACCCCTCCACCACTATCGAACCCTCCACCAATGTCAACCCCTCCACCACTATCGACCCCTCCACCACTATCCACCCCTTCACCACTATCGACCCCTCCACCACTATCGACCCCTCCACCACTATCGACCCCTCCACCACTATCGACCCCTCCACCACTATCGACCCCTCCACCACTATCGACCCCTCCACCACTATCGACCCCTCCACCACTATCGACCCTCCACCACTATCGACCCCTCCACCACTATCCACCCCTCCACCACTATCCACCCCTCCACCACTATCGACCCTCCACCACTATCGACCGCTCCACCACTATCGACCCCTCCACCATTTGAACCCTCCACCACTATCGACCCCTCCACCACTATCGACCCTCCACCACTATCGACCGCTCCACCACTATCGACCGCTCCACCACTATCAACCCCTCCACCACTATCAACCACTATCGACCCCTCCACCATTTGACCCCTCCACCACTATCAACCACTATCGACCCCTCCACCATTTGACCCCTCCACCACTATCAACCACTATCGACCCCTCCACCATTTGACCCCTCCACCACTATCAACCACTATCGACCGCTCCACCACTATCGACCGCTCCACCAGTCTGTCTGGGAACTCTCTTTTTATTCCATCACACAGCATTCTTACTGTAAAAGAAAGAATCACCATAACAGTGACTCATAAATATGTGCAGTATGGTATGGGGTGGTATAGTGCCTTCAGAAAGTATTCATACCCCTGGACCTATTCCCCTTTTTATTGTGTTTCAACTTGAATTCAAACGGATTCAATATTTATTTTCTCACCCATCTACACACAATAGCCCATAATGACAAAGTCATAACGTGTTTTTAGACATCTTTGCACATTTATTGAAAATTAAATATAGAACTCTCTCATTCACATAAGTATCACACTTCTGAGTCAATACTTTGTAGAAGCAACTTTGGAAGCGATTGCAGCTGTGAGTCTTACTGGGTAAGCCTCTAAGAGTTTTCCCACAGCTGGATTGTGCAACATTTGCCCATTATTCTTATCAAAATTCTTCCAAACTCTGTCCAATTGGTTGTTGATCATTGCTAGAAAACTATTTTCAAGTCTTGCAATAGATTTTCAAGTAGATTTATGTCAAAACTGTAACTCAGCCACTCAGGATAATTCACTGTCTTCTTGGTAAGCAACTCCAGTGTAGATTTGTCCTTGTGTTTTAGGTTGTTGTTAATTCATCTCCCAGTGTCTGGTGAAAAGCAGACTGAACCAGGTCTTGCTCTAGATTTTTGCCTGTGCTTCCATTTTTTTTATCCTAAAAAACTACCAGTCATTAACGATTACAAGCATACCCATAACATGAGGAAGCCACCACTATGCTTGAAAATATGAAGAGTAGTACTCAGTAATGTGTTGCGTTGGATTTGCCCCAAACATAACATTTTATATTCAGGACAAAAAGTGAATTGCTTTGCCACATTTTTTGCAGTATTACTTTAGTTGCTTATGGCAAACAAGATGTATGTTTTGGAATATTTTCATTCTGTACAGGCTTCCTTCTTTTCACTCTTTCATTTATGTTAGTATTGTGGAGTAACTACAATGTTGTTGATCCGTCCTCAGTTCTCCTACCACAGCCATTAAACTAGCTGTTTTAAAGTCACCATTGGCTTCATGGTGAAATCCCTGAGCGGTTTCCTTCCTCTCCGGCAACTGAGTTTGGAAGGGTGCCTGTATCTTTGTAGTGACTGGGTGTATTGATACACCATCAAAAGTGTTATTAATAACTTCACCATGCTCAAAGGGATATTCAATGTCTGCTTTTTTAATTTTCACCCCTCTTCCAATAAGTGCCCTTCTTTGCGAGGCATTGGAAAACCTCCCTGGTCTTTGTGGTTGAATCTGTGCTTGAAATAAATTTTTAGACTGAGGGACCTTACAGATAATTGTATGTGTGGAGTACAGAGATAAGGTAGTCATTCAAAAATCACGTTAAACACTATTATTGCACACAAAGTTAGTCTATGCAACTTGTTATGTGACTTGTACATTTTCGATCCTGTACGTATTTACAAAGGGGTTGAATACCTTTTGACAAAAAAAAATTCAGCTTTTCATTTTTTATTAATTTGTAAAACATTCCTAACAACAAAATTCCACTTTGACATTATGGGGTATTGTGTGTGACACAAAATCTCAATTGAATCAATTTTAGATTCAGGCTGTAACACAACAGAATGTGTAAAAAGTCAAGGAGTGTGAATACTTTCTGAAGGCACTATACTAGCTTACTGACACACACACACACACACGCACGCACGCACACACGCACAGACACACCATAAGTACACACACGCACAGCGTGACAGTTGTAAAATCATACTGCAATTCTCCACTCATAAGTCTCTCGCCCAGATTTATTCCTTTAGTCTCAGAATGTTCTGTCTTTCCCCAAGGAACGCAATCTCCTGTTCTCTCTCTCTGTGTGTGTGTGTGTGTGTGTGTGTGTGTGTGTGTGTGTGTGTGTGTGTGTGTGTGTGTGTGTGTGTGTGTGTGTGTGTGTGTGTGTGTGTGTGTGTGTGTGTGTGTGTGTGTGTGTGTGTGTGTGTGTGTGTGTGTGTGTGTGTGTGTGTGACTCTAATCACTACACCATCTCCTCCTCCATGAACATCCACTCCCTCTCACTCTCCTAATAAATCCTTATCTGATAGAAATGTCCAGTACCACAGAGACAGACATTACATTCTTAGTCCAGAACCCCAGAGACAGACATTACATTCTTAGTCCAGAACCCCAGAGACAGACATTACGTTCTTGTTCCAGAACCACAGAGACAGACATTACGTTCTTGTTCCAGAACCACAGAGACAGACATAATGTTCTTTGTTGTCTGATAAGTCAACGTCTCCCACGAGGACGAAGCCTGTGATCACACACCATATAATGAGAGAGCAGCACGCACGCACGCACACGCACACGCACACA
The DNA here is from genome assembly GCF_029448725.1 of Salvelinus fontinalis. NCBI lineage: Eukaryota > Metazoa > Chordata > Actinopteri > Salmoniformes > Salmonidae > Salvelinus > Salvelinus fontinalis. Next base: position 5,387,584 of record NC_074669.1, read on the forward strand.
CACACACAAGGTTAGCACTAGCAGTCTGCTAACTGGGTTTTGTTTGTCCTGGCAAGGGTGATATTAGAGTACGATTTTGAATACCGAAACATTTTCCATTGGCTTAGATCAGTGTTTCTCAACCTTAAAATAAACTCGGACACTTTTACATCGATGGGAAAGTTTGAAATGCTGAATAATGTCAGTCACCCTTGTCAGTTTAATGAGATATGTTGAATAATGTCAGTCACCCTTGTCAGTTAATGAGATATGTTGAATAATGTCAGTCATCCTTGTCGGTTTAATGACATGATGAATAATGTCAGTCACCCTTGTCGGTTTAATGAGATATGTTGAATAATGTCAGTCACCCTTGTCGGTTAATGAGATATGTTGAATAATGTCAGTCACTCTTGTCAGTTTAATGAGATATGTTGAATAATGTCAGTCACCCGTGTCAGTTTAATGAGATATGTTGAATAATGTCAGTCACCCTTGTCGGTTTATTTAGATATGTTGAATAATGTCAGTCACCCTTGTCGGTTTAATGAGATATGTTGAATAATGTCAGTCACCCTTGACAGCTTAATGAGATATGTTGAATAATGTCAGTCACCCATGTCGTTTTAATGACATGATGAATAATGTCAGTCACCCTTGTCGGTTTAATGAGATATGTTGAATAATGTCAGTCACCCTTGTCAGTTTAATGAGATATGTTGAATAATGTCAGTCACCCATGTCGGTTTAATGACATGATGAATAATGTCAGTCACCCTTGTCGGTTTAATGAGATATGTTGAATAATGTCAGTCACCCTTGTCAGTTAATGAGATATGTTGAATAATGTCAGTCACCCATGTCGGCTTAATGAGATATGTTGAATAATGTTAGCCACCCTTGACGGCTTAATGAGATGTTGAATAATGTCAGTCACCCTTGTCAGTTAATGAGATATGTTGAATAATGTCAGTCACCCTTGTCGGTTTAATGACATGATGAATAATGTCAGTCACCCTTGTCGGTTTAATGAGATATGTTGAATAATGTCAGTCACCCTTGTCGGTTTAATGAGATATGTTGAATAATGTCAGTCACCCTTGTCGGTTAATGAGATATGTTGAATAATGTCAGTCACCCATGTCGGTTTATTTAGATATGTTGAATAATGTTAGCCACCCTTGTCGGTTTAATGAGATATGTTGAATAATGTCAGTCACCCTTGTCAGTTTAATGAGATATGTTGAATAATGTCAGTCACCCATGTCGGTTTAATGACATGATGAATAATGTCAGTCACCCTTGTCGGTTTAATGAGATATGTTGAATAATGTCAGTCACCCTTGTCGGTTAATGAGATATGTTGAATAATGTCAGTCATCCATGTCGGTTTAATGAGATATGTTGAATAATGTCAGTCACCCGTGTCAGTTTAATGAGATATGCTGAATAATGTCAGTCACCCTTGTCGGTTTAATGAGATGTTGAATAATGTCAGTCACCCTTGTCAGTTAATGAGATATGTTGAATAATGTCAGTCACCCTTGTCGGTTTAATGACATGATGAATAATGTCAGTCACCCTTGTCGGTTTAATGAGATATGTTGAATAATGTCAGTCACCCTTGTCGGTTTAATGAGATATGTTGAATAATGTCAGTCACCCTTGTCGGTTAATGAGATATGTTGAATAATGTCAGTCACCCATGTCGGTTTATTTAGATATGTTGAATAATGTTAGCCACCCTTGTCGGTTTAATGAGATATGTTGAATAATGTCAGTCACCCTTGTCAGTTTAATGAGATATGTTGAATAATGTCAGTCACCCATGTCGGTTTAATGACATGATGAATAATGTCAGTCACCCTTGTCGGTTTAATGAGATATGTTGAATAATGTCAGTCACCCTTGTCGGTTAATGAGATATGTTGAATAATGTCAGTCATCCATGTCGGTTTAATGAGATATGTTGAATAATGTCAGTCACCCGTGTCAGTTTAATGAGATATGTTGAATAATGTCAGTCACCCTTGTCGGTTTATTTAGATATGTTGAATAATGTCAGTCACCCTTGTCGGTTTAATGAGATATGTTGAATAATGTCAGTCACCCTTGACAGCTTAATGAGATATGTTGAATAATGTCAGTCACCCGTGTCGTTTTAATGACATGATGAATAATGTCAGTCACCCATGTCGGTTTAATGAGATATGTTGAATAATGTTAACCACCCTTGTCGGTTTAATGAGATATGTTGAATAATGTCAGTCACCCGTGTCAGTTTAATGAGATATGTTGAATAATGTCAGTCACCCTTGTCGGTTTAATGAGATGTTGAATAATGTCAGTCACCCTTGTCAGTTAATGAGATATGTTGAATAATGTCAGTCACCCTTGTCGGTTTAATGACATGATGAATAATGTCAGTCACCCTTGTTGGTTTAATGAGATATGTTGAATAATGTCAGTCACCCTTGTCGGTTAATGAGATATGTTGAATAATGTCAGTCACCCATGTCGGTTTAATGAGATATGTTGAATAATGTTCGCCACCCTTGACGGCTTAATGAGATATGTTGAATAATGTCAGTCACCCGTGTCGGTTTAATGAGATATGTTGAATAATGTCAGTCACCCTTGTCGGTTTAATGAGACATGTTGAATAATGTCAGTCACCCGTGTCAGTTTAATTAGAAAATAAACAGAAAGACTGGCTTATCTTCATAAATGAGAACAAGGTTAACATCGCTTTATGTTCAATGACTTATCATTGCAGTGTGAGGCCACGACAACAGAAATGATGGGCCTACCTGCCTGTCATCCTGTGTGGCTCCTTCCATCATCAGCAAAGTGCCATGAGTCAGAGGGATCACAGTCTCTCCACGTATGTGTAGTCTCCCTCCTCCACACAGAGAGAGAGAGAGAAAGAGAGAGACAGAGAGTGAGAAAGAGACAGAGAGTGAGAAAGAGACAGAGAGAGAGAAACACACAGAGAAATAAATAGGGGTCCTCCGCCTTTCCATAGGGGGTACTTAGCCTTTCCATAGGGGGTACTCCTTCTTTCCATAGGGGGTACTTAGCCTTTCCATAGGGGGTACTTAGCCATTCCATAGGGGGTACTTAGCCTTTCCATAGGGGATACTTAGCCTTTCCATAGGGGGTACTTAGCCTTTCCATAGGGGGTACTTAGCCTTTCCATAGGGGGTACTCCTTCTTTCCATAGGGGGTACTCCTTCTTTCCATAGGGGGTACTCCGCCTTTCCATAGGGGGTACTCCTTTCCATAGGGGGTACTTAGTCTTTCCATAGGGGGTACTTAGCCTTTCCATAGGGGGTACTTAGCCTTTCCATAGGGGGTACTCCTTTCCATAGGGGGTACTCCGCCTTTCCATAGGGGGTACTCGGCCTTTCCATAGGGGGTACTCCTTCTTTCCATAGGGGGTACTTAGCCTTTCCATAGGGGGTACTTAGTCTTTCCATAGGGGGTATTTGGCCTTTCCATAGGGGGTACTCGGCCTTTCCATAGGGGGTACTCGGCCTTTCCATAGGGGGTACTCCTTCTTTCCATAGGGGGTACTTAGCCTTTCCATAGGGGGTACTTAGTCTTTCCATAGGGGGTACTCCTTCTTTCCATAGGGGGTACTTAGCCTTTCCATAGGGGGTACTCCGCCTTTCCATAGGGGGTACTCCGCCTTTCCATAGGGGGTACTCAGCCTTTCCATAGGGGGTACTCAGCCTTTCCATAGGGGGTACTCCTCCTTTCCATAGGGGGTACTTGGCCTTTCCAAAGGGGGTACTTAGCCTTTCCAAAGGGGGTACTCCTCCTTTCCATAGGGGGTACTCCTCCTTTCCATAGGGGGTACTCAGCCTTTCCATAGGGGGTATTTGGCCTTTCCATAGGGGGTACTCCTTCTTTCCATAGGGGGTACTTAGCCTTTCCATAGGGGGTACTTAGTCTTTCCATAGGGGGTACTCCTTCTTTCCATAGGGGGTACTTAGCCTTTCCATAGGGGGTACTCAGCCTTTCCATAGGGGGTACTCAGCCTTTCCATAGGGGGTACTCCGCCTTTCCATAGGGGGTACTCCGCTTTTCCATAGGGGGTACTCAGCCTTTCCATAGGGGGTACTCAGCCTTTCCATAGGGGGTACTTGGCCTTTCCAAAGGGGGTACTTAGCCTTTCCAAAGGGGGTACTCCTCCTTTCCATAGGGGGTACTCCTCCTTTCCATAGGGGGTACTCCTCCTTTCCATAGGGGGTATTTGGCCTTTCCATAGGGGGTACTCGGCCTTTCCATCGGGGGGTACTTAGCCTTTCCATCGGGGGGTACTTAGCCTTTCCATAGGAGGTGCTTAGCTTTTCCATAGGGGGTACTTAGCCTTTCCAATGGGGGTACTTGGCCTTTCCATTTAGGGGTACTTGGCAAAACCCATTAGAACACAAGCCTACTGAGGGGGTATTTCTGGGGTACTCCGAACATAGCAAAATGGGATACAGTTTAGAATCACTGTTTCAAACTTATCCTTACACTATTGCAACCAATGTCTCCTCCAGTGTTACAGGTGCTGCGTGTGGAGGCTGAACACCCTCATATCTCCCAGTCGCTCCCATCCCTCTTCCTCCCCTCCCACCTCCCTCCCCCTGGTTCCAGTCATACAGGTGGGGGCTGCTTGCGGATGCTGAACTCCCTCTTATCTCCCAGGCTGAAGGAGGCGATTGTGGGCTGGGTGACCAACGTGGCCTCGTCGTCACTGTGCCAGAATATATTGTCCTTGCAGTTCCTGTACAGGTTACCAGTGGTGCAAAAGTACTCAATTGTCCTACTTGAGCAAAAGTAAAGATACCTTAATAGAAAATGACTCAAGTAAAAGTGAAAGTCACCCAGTAAAATACTACTTGAGTAAAAGTCTAAAAGTACTTGGTTTTAAATATACTTAAGTATCAAAAGTAAATGGAATTGCTAAAATGTACTTAAGTATCAAAAGTAAAAGTATAAATTATTTGAAATTTCTTATATTAAGCAAACCAGACAGCACAAAATGTTTTTATTGACGGATAGCAGGGGCACACTCCAACACTCGGACATAATTTATAAACAAAGCATTTGTGTTTAGTGAGTTCACCAGATCAGAGGCAGTAGGGATGACCAGGGATGTTCTCTTGATAAGTGTTTGAATTGGACCATTTTCCTGTCACAATGTAATGAGTACTTTTGGGTGTCAGGGGAAATGTATGGAGTAAAAAGCATATTCTTTTCTTTAGGAATGTAAGTGAAGTAAAAGAAAGGCAAAAATATAAATAGTAAAGTACAGATAGCCCCCCAAAAACGACTTAAGTAAAAATACTTTAAAGTACTTTACACCACTGCAGGTTACACAGCAGAGAATTGAAGCAGTGGTCGCTCGCTTTCTCTACGGCGGAATGCAGGGTGACCAGCAACAGGTGCCACTGATGGAGGGAAGGATGGAGGTAGAGACAGAAGAAGACAGGTGAGTAGAGGGAGGCTATGTATTGTGGTAGATGGTTCTGAACTCACGTTAGATGTTTATAGTACTTTTACCCCCCACTATGTTTACAGTATTATTGATAACTTAGCATTTGTCAGGGAGGTCGTAGGGTCAGGTTCAGTCTGTAGATCAGCTGTTGTGTTAGCAGTACTGGTGTACACATTGGCAGAGAAAGGGAGGGGAATGGGGGAACAAGAAATGGGTAGAATGAGGGAGAGCGAAAGAGAGTCTGGGAGAAGGGTGAGAGACAGATAAAGTGATTTGTGGTTGAGACGCAATCCTCATTCAGTTCAATTCAATTCAACTATCCCCTCATGAGTCAGAGGTTCGTATATCAGACCTGTGTGTTGGTGTCCATAGTAGAGCGGGCGTACGTGTAAGGCACTTCTCCTTCCAGCAGGTTAACCATCTGTAACACTTCTCCATACCAGCAGGTTAACCACCTGTAACACTTCTCCATACCAGCAGGTTAACCACCTGTAACACTTCTCCATACCAGCAGGTTAACCACCTGTAACACTTCTCCATACCAGCAGGTTAACCACCTGTAACACTTCTCCATACCAGCAGGTTAACCTGGGCTCCTCATAAATCTCACCTGTAACACTTCTCTATACCAGCAGGTTAACCCCCTGTAACACTTCTCCATACAAGCAGGTTAACCTGGGCTCCTCATAAGCCTTACCTGTAACACTTCTCCATACCAGCAGGTTAACCTGGGCTCCTCATAAGCCTCACCTGTAACACAGAAACAGTGCAGTCCCACTACAATAACCTGTCCTTGGATAGCCTAGTGATATAAGCACATCTTCTGTAGATACACAGTCACACACACACACATTGCACACACACAGACACTCCACACACACACACACAGCTGCTTCAATAGAGCTAGGCAGCCAGGGTCAAGTAAACAGTATCTATATTGCTACTGTATTGTATTTGGGTCAGGGGTATTTGACAAAGACGAGAGATTACGACTAGTTGGAGCTCTGGCAAGAATCAGAATAATATAGTCTAGTTATATATAACGACCAAAGTATTTATTTTCAGGTCCCGATGACTTAACTGTTATGGTGATGTTTACTTGTAATATATTTAGTATTTAAAGCTATATTTTCTAATGCTTTTACTGTTGAAAAGCGATGTCCCAAGTATAAATACAGTAAAATACACACACTAACATGAAAAAATTAAATAAATTGGGAGCAAAATACACTGCTCCAAAAAATAAAGGGAACACTTAAACAACACAATGTAACTCCAAGTCAATCACACTTCTGTGAAATCAAACTGTCCACTTAGGAAGCAACACTGATTGACTATAAATTTCACATGCTGTTGTGCAAATGGAATAGACAAAAGGTGGAAATTATAGGCAATTAGCAAGACACCCCCAATAAAGGAGTGATTCTGCAGGTGGTGACCACAGACCACTTCTCAGTTCCTATGCTTCCTGGCTGATGTTTTGGTCACTTTTGAATGCTGGCAGTGCTCTCACTCTAGTGGTAGCATGAGACGGAGTCTACAACCCACACAAGTGGCTCAGGTAGTGCAGCTCATCCAGGATGGCACATCAATGCGAGCTGTGGCAAGAAGGTTTGCTGTGTCTGTCAGCGTAGTGTCCAGAGCATGGAGGCGCTACCAGGAGACAGGCCAGTACATCAGGAGACGTGGAGGAGGCCTTAGGAGGGCAACAACCCAGCAGCAGGATCGCTACCTCCGCCTTTGTGCAAGGAGGAGCACTGCCAGAGCCCTGCAAAATGACCTCCAGCAGGCCACAAATGTGCATGTCAGCATATGGTCTCACAAGGGCTCTGAGGATCTCATCTCGGTACCCAATGGCAGTCAGGCTACCTCTGGCGAGCACATGGAGGGCTGTGCGGCCCCACAAAGAAATGCCACCCCACACCATGACTGACCCACCGCCAAACCGGTCATGCTGGAGGATGTTGCAGGCAGCAGAACGTTCTCCACGGCGTCTCCAGACTCTGTCACGTCTGTCACATGTGCTCAGTGTGAACCTGCTTTCATCTGTGAAGAGCACAGGACGCCAGTGGCGAATTTGACAATCTTGGTGTTCTCTGGCAAATGCCAAACGTCCTGCACGGTGTTGGGCTGTAAGCACAACCCCCACCTGTGGACGTCGGGTCCTCATACCACCCTCATGGGGTCTGTTTCTGACAGTTTGAGCAGACACATGCACATTTGTGGCCTGCTGGAGGTCATTTTGCAGGGCTCTGGCAGTGCTCCTCCTGCTCAAAGGCGGAGGTAGCGGTCCTGCTGCAGGGTTGTTGCCCTCCTACGGCCTCCTCCACGTCTCCTGATGTACTGGCCTGTCTCCTGGTAGCGCCTCCATGCTCTGGACACTACGCTGACAGACACAGCAAACCTTCTTGCCACAGCTCGCATTGATGTGCCATCCTGGATGAGCTGCACTACCTGAGCCACTTGTGTGGGTTGTGGACTCCGTCTCATGCTACCACTAGAGTGAGAGCACCGCCAGCATTCAAAAGTGACCAAAACATCAGCCAGGAAGCATAGGAACTGAGAAGTGGTCTGTGGCCACCACCTGCAGAATCACTCCTTTATTGGGGGTGTCTTGCTAATTGCCTATAATTTCCACCTTTTGTCTATTCCATTTGCACAACAGCATGTGAAATTTATAGTCAATCAGTGTTGCTTCCTGAGTGGACAGTTTGATTTCACAGAAGTATGATTGACTTGGAGTTACATTGTGTTGTTTAAGTGTTCCCTTTATTTTTTTGAGCAGTGTATATATATTGATTTTTTTACACAACTGCAAACTTCAAGGAGTTGGTCTGACGGGAATCCGTGATGTCATCGTGCCCCCCCCCCCACCCCCCACCCCCACACACTTGAAGACCAATAGAGAACAAAAAGAGGATAGGCCCCTCCCACTTGTGCCATGTCATGACTTACCTGGACCACCTGTTGAGATGTTCCTTTTGTTAAGTGGACCAGATGTTACATAAGAAGAAAAGGAGCCTGGAGTGGAATTACTAAAAAAAAATCATTATTGTCATCATCGCTATCGTCACTAGCATCCATATTTGGCAGTGTGTGGGCTGAGTAATGTGGTCAGTACGTGTGTGGGCTGAGTAATGTGGTCAGTATGTGTGTGGGCTGAGTAATGTGGTCAGTATGTGTGTGGGCTGAGTAATGTGGTCAGTATGTGTGTGGGCTGAGTAATGTGGTCCGTATGTGTGTGGGCTGAGTAATGTGGTCCGTATGTGTGTGGGCTGAGTAACGTGGTCAGTATGTGTGTGGGCTGAGTAATGTGGTCAGTATGTGTGTGGGCTGAGTAATGTGGTCAGTATGTGTGTGGGCTGAGTAATGTGGTCAGTATGTGTGTGGGCTGAGTAATGTGGTCCGTATGTGTGTGGGCTGAGTAATGTGGTCAGTATGTGTGTGGGCTGAGTAATGTGGTCCGTATGTGTGTGGGCTGAGTAATGTGGTCAGTATGTGTGTGGGCTGAGTAATGTGGTCAGTATGTGTGTGGGCTTTGTTCCACTCCAAGGGCGACATTTTCCCGGTGTCAAAAAAATGGAACTGTTTTGTACCATCAAAATGTTTCACCAAACGTGGGAAACCTGCAGCTCCAAGGTAATCTTTATAAAAATCCTGCTTCATTTCTCTTCATTTAGTGCCCTGCTTCATTCCTCCTTTCTATGGAAGCAGGGCACTAATTACATTTCTCAAAGAGCTCCATTTGGGCATTTTATTAAAGAAAACAATCCCTGAAGCCAAAACGTCATTCCACTGACCCCTGAGTTTAGACTTCACAGAACACACATCAGACCCAAAGCAAATATTTACACACCATTTCATTTATTACAGCTCAAAACAAAACCTTCGACTGTACCCATAAAAAGATGATATCGAGACAAAGTGTCAACAAAACTCTACTTAGTCATAGGCTCTTGTCCATATGGCATCCTATTCCCTTTACAGTGAGCACACTACTTTGGACCAGGACCAAGGAGCTCTGGTCAAAAGTAGTGTACTTAATAGGGTGCTATTTGGAACGCTATTTATAGTCTCTTGAGTAGGAAAAATTGAGTCAACACACAGCAAGGCTATAAAGGTGTGTGTGTGTGCACATAGTGTGTGTGTGTGAGCACATAGTGTGTGTGTGTGTGTGTGTGTGTGTGTGTGTGTGTGTGTGTGTGTGTGTGTGAGCACATAGTGTGTGTGTGTGTGTGTGTGTGTGTGTGTGTGTGTGTGTGTGTGTGTGTGTGTGTGTGTGTGTGTGTGTGTGTGTGTGTGTGTGTGTGTGGGAGTGTGCATGCACATAGTGTGTGAGTGTGTGTGTGAGTGTGAGTGTGAGTGTGAGTGTGAGTGTGAGTGTGAGTGTGTGTGTGTGTGTGTGTGTGTGTGAGCACATAGTGTGTGTGTGTGTGTAGCAGTTGTGCCCCTTCACCCATTGCCTCAAGATGTCTCATTTGACTCCCGTGTTGACACCATATGAGGGGATGTGGCCCGGTGGCCATGTTTTTCCTACAGATGTTTGTTTGGCCTTAATGCTTTTTAGTCATGAGCTCCTTCCTGTTGTTGTCCATGCCCTCCTTTCGGCAAATCTGACCACAACCCCATTTTGTTGCTCTCAGCCTATAGACAGAAACTAAAACAGGAAACGCCCGTTCTCAGGTCTGTTCAATGCTGGTCCGACCAATCTGATTCCACGCTTCAAGATTGCTTCGATCACGTGGACTGGGATATGTTCCGGATAGCCTCAGACAGCAACATTGATGTATACACTGATTCGATGAGCGAGTTTATTAGCAAGTGCATCGGTGATGTTGTACCCACGGTGACTATTAAAACCTTCCCCAACAAGAAACCATAGATTGATGGCAGCATTCGCACAAAACTGAAAGCGTGAACCACTGCTTTTATCATGGCAAGGTGACCGGAAACATGACCGAATAGAAACAGCGTAGCTATTCCCTCCGCAAGGCAATCAAACCAGCTAAGCGTCAGTATAGAGACAAAGTAGAGTCGCAATTCAACAGCTCAGACACGAGACGTATGTGGCAGGGTCTACAGTCAATCACGGATTACAAAAAGAAAACCAGCTCCATCGCGAACACCGACGTCTTGATCCCAGACAAACTAAACACCTTCTTTGCTGGCTTTGAGGACAATACAGTGCCACTGACATGGCCCGCTACCAAAACCTGCAGGCTCTCTTTCACCGCAGCCAACGTAAGTAAAACATTTAAATGTGTTAACCCTCGCAAGGCTGCCGGCCCAGACGGCATCCCTAGCTGCATCCTCAGAGCATGCGCAGACCAGCTGACTGGTGTGTTTACAGACATATTCAATAAATCCCTATCCCAGTCTGCTGTTCCCCCATGTTTCAACAGGGCCACCATTGTTCCTGTTCCCAAGAAAGCTAAGGTAACTGAGCTAAACGACTATCGCCCCGTAGCACTCACTTCCGTCATCATGAAGTGCTTTGAGAGACTAGTCAAGGATCATATCACCTCCACCCTACCTGACACTCTAGACCCACTCCAATTTGCTTACCACCCCAATAGGTCCACAGACGACGCAATCGCAATCACACTGCACACTGCCCTAACCCATCTGGACAAGAGGAATACCTATGTAAGAATGCTGTTCATCGATTACAGCTCAGCATTTAACACCATAGTACCCTCCAAACTCGTCATCAAACTCGAGACCCTGGGTCTCGACCCCGCCCTGTGCAACTGGGTCCTGGACTTTCTGACGGGCTGCCCCCAGGTGGTGAGGGTAGCAAACAACATCTCCACCCCGCTGATCCACAACACTGGGCCCCTACAAGGGTGCGTTCTCGGCCCTCTCCTGTACTCCCTGTTCACCCATGACTGCGTGGCCATGCACGTCTCCAACTCAATCATCAAGTTTGCAGATGACACGACAGTGGTAGGCTTGATTATCAACAACGACGAGACGGCCTACAGGGAGGAGGAGTGTGGTGTCAGGAAAATAACCTCACACTCAATGTCAACAAAACAAAGGAGATGATTGTGCACTTCAGGAAACAGCAGAGGGAGCACCCCCCTATCCACATCGACGGGACAGCAGTGGAGAAGGTGGAAAGTTTTAAGTTCCTCGGCGTACACATCACGGACAAACTGAAATGGTCAACCCACACAGACAACAACCTCAGGAGGCTGAAGAAATGTGGCTTGTCACTGAAAACACAGTGCGGGCGCTTGTCGCTTATAGTGAATGGAAATGAAAATTTAGTGTCAACCAATCAGCTTTAGAGTTGGCTATTGTACGCCTGCTGGCTGGCTCCAGTGTTACACAGGAGCCAGCTAGCAGGCGTAGTGCGTGCACGTCTTTTGATTGGATTACCAATATTGAGAGGCAGGTCCTATGGAGATCTAGGAAACTGAATTTGATAAACGAATTAATTTGCGTACTACTAAGCTGTTTTTTCAACCCACAATGGCCGAAGGAGGAGAAGATATCGATTTGGTCGAGGATATAATTATAACGCCATTCTCAAGACGAACTTTTCAAGAAAAGTTAGACATTGTAAGGAGAGGTCGCCCGACGCCACAAAGCCTGTCACAGGCGGGAAAGGGCTTCGTTCGCTCGCCACTTTCAAAGTTTCAACTACGAGCGCTGTCAATGGGGTGAGCTCTGTCAATGGCTCCTTGGCTCCGAGAAGCACTGCAAACTGTACTGCTGGGAATGCCTATTATTTGCAAGGGATCGATTTGGTGTTTGGAGCCACACTGGCTTTGCAAACTTGAGTTGTCTAACCAAGGCAGCAACGAGACACTAAAGTATGGCTGGGCACTAACAAGCAATGGTGCTTTTGAAAACTTTTGGGGACACCGGAGTGGATCTACAGCTCAAAGAACACGCGCGCAGGGCAACGGAGCTGCACAATGAAAAGGTGAAGGGAAATATTGAAAAGACTCATTGATTGTGTCATGTTTTTGTCAAATGTCAATTTGTCAATTTCAAGGTGACGCAACGCCTGGTTATACTGCGTTTCTGTCTAAATGTATAGTTTCTAGAGCCATGGCATCATAATGAGGTGGATTCATTTGGGTGGGACTGTGTAATACCTCACTGAAGGCCCAGGCCCCAGGCACGCCACTGCCAAATAGCTATTCATAAACATAACTAAAAAATACATGTTGTATAGGAAATGATAGATCCATTAGTTCTTAATGAAATCGCAGTGTTAGAATTCAAAAAAATAACTTCATTACGACATCCAGCTTCGGTATAGCTAGAATACCCAAACGTTGGGCGCCGACGACTAGTTCACATGCACGACAGATATATGAAATAGCATCATAAAATGTTTCTTACTTTTGCTGATCTTTCATCAGAATGTTGGACAAGGGGTCCTTTGTCCAGAACAGTCGTTGTTTGGATTTAGAACGGCCACTTTCCCTCTCGATTTAGCAAGCGCACTAGCCAAGTGGCACGAATCGCTCCATCGTCAACAAAGTCAGAGAACGGAACACGGCAAAACTCCCAATTTTTTTTCAATAATCTGATTAAACTATATTGAAAAAACATACTTTACGATGATATGGTCACATGTATCAAATAAAATCAAAGCCGGAGATAGTAGTCACCTATAACGGCAGCTAAACAGAAGGCAAATCCAGGTACCACCTCGCGCTCTCCAGAAAACCGGAAATGGGGGACACGTCATACAAAGAGCTTGTATTCCACTTCAGACCAAGATAAACACAACATTTCTTCTCTCACCGCCTCTTGACATCCAGGGGAAGGTGTATGACGTGCATGTATACTCATACGTATCATGCCCATTTATAGGCAGGAAGTAGAGCATCGATTTCAGACTTTCCACTTCCTGGTCAGGAAGTTTGTGCCAAATGAGTTCTGTTTGACTCACAGATATAATTCAAACGGTTTTAGAAACTAGAGAGTGTTTTCTATCCAATAGTAATAATAATATGCATATTGTACGAGCAAGAATTGAGTACGAGGCCGTTTGAAATGGGCACCTTTTATCTGGCTACTCAATACTGCCCCTGCAGCCCAAACAGGTTAAACAAACATCACTAACATTGAGTGGCTGCTGCCAACATACTGACTCAAATCTCTGGCCACTTTAATAATAAAAAATTGGATGTAATAAATGTATCACTAGTCACTTTAAACAATGCCACTTTATATAATGTTTACATGCCCTACATTACTCATCTCATATGTATATACTGTACTCTATACCATCTACTGTATCATGTCTATGCCGCACAGCCATCGCTCATCCATATATTTATTTATATTTATATATATTTATATTCTTATTAATTCCTTTCCTTGTATCTCCCGGGTGGCGCAGTGGTCTAGGGCACTGCATCGCAGTGCTAGCTGCGCCACCAGAGTCTCTGGGTTCACGCCCAGGCTCTGTCGCAGCCGGCCACAACCGGGAGGTCCGTGGGGCGACGCACAATTGGCATAGCGTCGTCCGGGTTAGGGAGGGTTTGGCCGGTAGGGATATCCTTGTCTCAGTATGTAAATGTAATAAAATGTATGCACTCTACTGTAAGTCGCTCTGGATAAGAGCGTCTGCTAAATGACTAAAATGTAAAATGTTTACACTTGTGTGTATTAGGTAGTTGTTGTGAAATTGTTAGATTACTTGTTAGATATTACTGCACGGTCGGAACTAGAAGCACAAGCATTTCGCTACAATCGCATTGACCTCTGCTAACCATGTTTATGTGACCAATAACATTTGATTTGATACTGTGTACTTCTGAATGATGAAACGTGGATGGATCCAGATCCACTGAGAGAGACAGATGGGGAAATCTGATGCAACGTCATTTATGGCTGGGTTCCAACTAGACTTAAATGGTCTTTCCTTGTCTCTATTCCTTCCATGACCACTCGTTTGAGAACACTTGTCCAGATCCATAAAGGCTATCTATCTAGGTACAATGGAGGAAGTGGAAACCTATCCAGTCCTACCGTCTTGTGCTCACAAAGGGAAGGAAACAAAGAAAGGTGGCTAGCTTCGGGAATAGGAAGGGTTGTTCGAGATCGAATCCTGGGTCAGCCGTACAGGTATGGTCTCCATGACAATAACATTCCAATGCCAACATGGCACCCATTCCATAAACAGTTTGCTCACCTCTGTAGGCTATATGAATGGCTTCATGTTGTAACACTTAGAGACATGACTATCATGACTGTTGATCTACCCTGTCTGTAAGTTGGTCTTCTGAGACCAGGGCAGCTCTGCTAGCAGTTTACTGAAGGTCCAGTCAGCCTCCTCTGGTGGTAGCAACCCAGGGATCAGCCTCCTCTGGTGGTAGCAACCCAGGGATCAGCCTCCTCTGGTGGTAGCAACCCAGGGATCAGCCTCCTCTGGTGGTAGCAACCCAGGGATCAGCCTCCTCTGGTGGTAGCAACCCAGGGATCAGCCTCCTCTGGTGGTAGCAACCCAGGGATCAGCCTCCTCTGGTGGTAGCAACCCAGGGATCAGCCTCCTCTGGTGGTAGCAACCCAGGGATCAGTCTCCTCTGGTGGTAGCAACCCAGGGATCAGCCTCCTCTGGTGGTAGCAACCCAGGGATCAGCCTCCTCTGGTGGTAGCAACCCAGGGATCAGTCTCCTCTGGTGGTAGCAACCCAGGGATCAGCCTCCTCTGGTGGTAGCAACCCAGGGATCAGTCTCCTCTGGTGGTAGCAACCCAGGGATCAGCCTCAGTCTGGGGGTAGCAACCCAGGGATCAGCCTCAGTCTGGGGGTAGCAACCCAGGGATCAGCCTCAGTCTGGGGGGAGTGATCAGCCTCAGTCTGGGGGGAGTAGAGGATTGCAGTTTAAACGGGTTGAAGGCAGATCGTTGAAGGGGGAAGCCGTTTAAACGGGTAGAAGGCAGATCGTTGAAGGGGGAAGCCGTTTAAACGGGTAGAAGGCAGATCGTTGAAGGGGGAAGCCGTTTAAACGGGTAGAAGGCAGATTTGGATGTCATTTCTATTGGACCTCCTTATGCATTAGATTCGATTTTTCTTTTCAATTCCATTTAACAGATGCTTATCTCCGAAGCAAGGGCACGCATTTTAGTATTGTGATCAGAGTTGGGCTCAATTTGGAATTTCTGAATCTAATTCAATTCAAACAATTAATTTGAATTAGCCACACCTCACAGGAAGCATAATTTGAATTGAAGGAAGTAGAATTTAATTTGAAGCAATTCAACTGAGTGGTGAAAAATGAAAGCCTCATTCATTTAACAAATCTTTTGATATAATGATATGCTACTTAATCATGCAAAGAATACACATACCATTTCAAATATTAATTTGATAATACCTCAAAAGATGTCACACATTATTTTTCTTTGTCAAGAGATGGGCCAACAAACTGTTAAATAGCCATTACTAGCCGGCTACCACCCGATTACTCAATCCTGCACCTTAGAGGCTGCTGCCCTATATACATAGACATGGAATCACTGGTCACTTTAATAATGTTACAATAGTCACTTTAATAATATTTACATACTGCTTTACTCATTTCATATGTACATATGAAGTCGGAATTTCACACACTTAGGTTGGAGTCATTAAAATTCGTTTTTCAACAACTCCACAAATTTCCTGTTAACAAACTATTGTTTTGGCAAGTCGGTTAGGACATCTACTTTGTGCATGACACAAGTCATTTTTCCAACAATTGTTTACAGACAGATTATTTCACTTATAATTCACTGTATCACAATTCCAGTGGGTCAGAAGTTTACATATACTAAGTTGACTGTGCCTTTAAACAGCTTGGAAAATTGCAGAAAATATGTCATGGCTTTAGAAGCTTCTGATAGGCTAATTTACATAATTTGAGTCAATTGGAGGTGTACCTGTGGATGTATTTCAAGGCCTACCTTCAAACTCTGTGACTCTTTGCTTGACATCATGGGAAAATCAAAAGAAATCAGCCAAGACCTCAGAAAAATTATTGTAGACCTCCACAAGTCTGGGTCATCCTTGGGAGCAATTTCCAAATGCCTGAAAGTACCACGTTCATCTGTACAAACAATAGTACGCAAGTATAAACACCATGGGACCACGCAGCCGTCATACTGCTCTGGAAGGAGACGCGTTCTGTCTCCTAGAGATGAACGTACTTTGGTGCAAAAAGTGCAAATCAATCCCAGAAAATGAAAGGACCTTGTGAAGATGCTGGAGGAAACCGGTACAAAAGGATCAATATTCACAGTAAAACGAGTACTATAGCGACATAACTGAAAGGCCGCTCAGCAAGAAAGAAGCCACTGCTCCATAAAAAAAGCCAAACTATGTTTTGCAACTGCACATGGGGACAAAGATTGTACTTTTTGGAGAAATGCCCTCTGGTCTGATGAAACAAAAATAGAACTGTTTGGCCATAATGACCATCGTTATGTTTGGAGAAAAAAGGGGGAGGCTTGCAAGCCGAAGAACACCATCCCAACCGTGAAGCACGGCGGTGGCAGCATCATGTTGTGGGGACGCTTTTCTGCAGGAGGGACTGGTGCACTTCACAAAATAGATGGCATCATGAGGCAGGAAAACTATGCAGATATATTGAAGCAACATCTCAAGACATCAGTTAGGAAGTTAAAGCATGGTCGTAAATGGGTCTTCCAAAGGGACGATGACCCCAAACATACTTCCAAAGTTGTAGCAAAATGGCTTAAGGACAACAAAGTCAAGGTATTGGAGTAGCCATCACACAGCCCTGACCTCAATCCTATAGAACATTTGTTGGCAGAACTGAAAAAGTGTGTGCGAGCAAGGAGGCCTACAAACCTGACTCAGTTACACCAGCTCTGTCAGGAGGAATGGGCCAAAATTCACCCAACTCATTGTGGAAAGCTTGTGGAAGGCTACCCAAAACGTTTGACCCAAGTCAAACAATTTAAAGGCAATGCTACCAAATACAAATTGAGTGTATGTAAACTTCTGACCCACTGGGAATGTGATGAAATAAATAAAAGCTGAAATAAATCATTCTCTCTATTATTCTGACATTTCACATTCTTAAAATGAAGTGGTGATCCTAACTGACCTAAGACAGGGAATTGTTACTAGGATTAAATATCAGGAATTGTGAAATACTGAGTTAAATGTATTTGGCTAAGGCAGGGGTGTCAAACTCATTCCACGGAGGGCCTTGTGTCTGCAGGTTTTTGGTTTTTCCTTTCAATAAAGCCCTAGACAACCAGGTGTGGGGAGTTCCTAACTAATTAGTGATGTTAATTCATCAATCAAGTACAAGGGAGGAACGAAAACCCTCAGACACTCGGCCCTCCGTGGAATGAGTTTGACACCTGTGGGCTAAGGTGTATGTAAACTTCCGACTTCAACTGTATTCTATACTATCTATATTTTAGTCAATACCACTCCGACGTTGCTCATCCTAATATTTATATATTTTGAAATTCCATTATTTTACTTTTAGATTTGTGTGTATTGTTGTGAATTGTTAGATATTACTGCACTGTTGGAGCTAGGAACACAAGCATTTCGCTACACCCGCAATAACATCTGCTAAATATGTGTAAGTGACCAATACAATTTGATTTGTATGTTAGATTCCCTTCCATACTGCAGTGTTTGATCTAATGCATTCTGGGAAATGTATTTTTCTGATATTTAAAAACATTAAGAGAATTATGAATTATTACAGACAACCCACAACATGATCTTAGAGTATTTCCAGACCACTATAATTATTTCAAATTTATTTTTTAAAATTTTAGTTGTACACATAAAAATGTTTCAACCTTATGCTACATATTATTGGTAACCATACATGATATCAAAATAAACATTACTATGGGGATGTGTAGAATAAATAATCCATTATAATTGTATTGAATTTCATTTAATTAAAATTCTACTTCCTTTATTTGAAATGAAATTCAAATTCTGCTTCCACCCGGGTGAGGCCAATTGAAACACGAACCCTGATTGTGAACCTTGTAGGAATTAAACCCAGGGCCCATTTCCACAAAGCATCTCTGAGTAGGAGTGCTGATCTAGCATCTGTCCATATAATCTTATTCGTTATGATTTAAAAAGATAAACTGATTCTAGATCAGCACTCATCTGAGATGCTTTGTCGATATGGGCTCTGGACCCTACTCATACCAACTAAGCAACCCAGGACCACTCAGTTTAGAACTTACCTGGACACTCCTGATGGGCCATGGCTGATCTTCCTGTGTAAAGAGTAGTTTTTTTAAATTCCATTTGACATAGTAGTCAAAACGATCAGTGAGTGATTTTTCATTTGGATTGTTTTAATGATATGGGTGAGAAGAGAGAGTTGTTCGATCCAAGTAACTCACTCTATCCCCTTCTCTGTAGGAATATCTCTAAATGGCTTAGCAGCGGCGAAGGAAAGAGAAGATCGGAGAGGAGAGAGAGAACGACACCTTATACTCAAGAACTTCCTTCTTTTGGAAAACATCTATTACTCATCGGATTCAGTCAAATACTTATTCATTTTACCTTAGAAGGCTGTTGATTTTTATTTTATTTAATTTCACCTTTATTTAACCAGGTAGGCCAGTTGAGAACAAGTTCTCATTTACAACTGCGACCTGGCCAAGATAAAGCAAAGCAGTGCGACAAAAACAACAACACAGAGTTACACATGGGATAAACAAACGTACAGTCAATAACACAATAGAAAAAAATCTGTATACAGTGTGTGCAAATGAAGTAAGGAGGTAAGGAAATAAATACTGGCCAAGTAATTACAATTTAGCAATTGACACTGGAGTGATATGTGCAGACGAGGATGTGCAAGTAGAAATACTGGTGTGCAAAAGAACAGAAAAACAAAAACGGGGATGAGGTAGGTAGTTGGTTGGATGGGCTATTTACAGATGGGCTGTGTACAGCAGCAGCGATCGGTAAGCTGCTCTGACAGCTGGTGCTTAAAGTTAGTGAGGGAAATATAAGTCTCCAGCTTCAGTGATTTTTGCAATTCGTTCAAGTCATTGGCAGCAGAGAACTGGAAGGAAAGGCGGTGTTGGCTTTGGGGATGACCAGTGAAATATACCTGCTGGAGCGCGTGCTACGGGTGGGTGTTGCTATGGTGACCAGTGAGCTGAGATAAGGCGGAGCTATACCTAGCAAAGACTTATAGATGACCTGGAGCCAGCGGGTTTGGCAACGAATATGTAGCGAGGACCAGCCAACGAGAGCATACAGGTCGCAGTGGTGGGTGGTATATGGGGCTTTGGTGACAAAACGGATGGCACTGTGATAGACAGCATCCAATTTGTTGAGTAGAGTGTTGGAGGCTATTTTGTAAATGACATCGCCGAAGTCAAGGATCAGTAGGATAGTCAGTTTTACGAGGGAATGTTTGGCAGCATGAGTGAAGGAGTCTTTGTTGCGAAATAGGAAGCCGATTCTAGATTTAACTTTGGATTGGAGATGCTTAATGTGAGACTGGAAGGAGAGTTTACAGTCTAGCCAGACACCTAGGTATTTATAGTTGTCCACATATTCTTAGTCAGAACCGTCAGAGTAGTGATGCTACTCAGGCGGGTGGGTGCGGGCAGCGATCGGTTGAAGAGCATGCATTTCGTTTTACTTGCATTTAAGAGCAGTTGGAGGCCATGGAAGGAGTGTTGTATGGCGCTGAAGCTCGTTTGGAGGTTGTTAACACAGTGTCCAAAGAAGGGCCAGATGTATACAGAATGGTGTCATCTGCATAGAGGTGGATCAAAGAATCACCCGCAGCAAGAGTGACATCGTTGGTATATACAGAGAAAAGAGTCTGCCCGAGAATTGAACCTTGTGGCACCCCCATAGAGACTGCCAGAGGTCCAGACAACAGTCCCTCCGATTTGACACACTGAACTCTATCTGAGAAGTCGTTACTGAACCAGGTGAGGCAGTCATTTGAGAAACCAAGGCTGTTCAGTCTGCCGATAAGAATGAGGTGATTGACAGAGTCAAAAGCCTTGGCCAGTTTGATGAAGACAGCTGCACAGTACTGTCTTTTATCGATGGCGGTTATGATATCGTTTTGGACCTTGAGTGTGGCTGAGGTGCCCCCGTGACCAGCTCGGAAACCAGATTGCATAGCGGAGAAGGTACGGTGGGATTCGAAATGGTCGGTGATCTGTTTGTTTACTTGGCTTTCAAAGACTTTAGAAAGGCAGGGCAGGATGGATATAGGTCTTTAATTAACAGTTTGGGTCTAGAGTGTCTCCCCCTTTGAAGAGGGGGATGACCACGGCCGCTTTCCAATCTTTAGGAATCTCAGACGATACGAAAGAGAGGTTGAACAGACTAGTAATAGGGGTTGCAACAATGACGGCGGATAATTTTAGGAAGAGAGGGTCCAGATTGTCTAGCCCAGCTGATTTGTAGGGATCCAGATTTTGCAGCTCTTTCAGAACATCAGCCGTCTGGATTTGGGTGAAGGAGAAGAGGGGGGAGGGGGGGGGGCGGCTTGGGCCAGTTGCTGCGGGGGGTGCAGAGCTGTTGGCCGGGGTAGCCAGGTGGAAAGCATGGCCAGTCGTAGAGAAATGCTTATTGAAATTCTCGATTATCGTGGATTTATCAGTGGTGACAGTGTTTCCTATCCTCAGTGCAGTTTGCAGCTGGGAGGAGGTACTCTTATTCTCCATGAACTTTACAGTGTCCCAGAACCTTTTGGGACATTAGTGCTACAGGATGCAAATTTCTGTTTGAAAAAGCTAGCCTTTGCTTTCCTAACTGACTGTGTATATTGGTTCCTGACTTCCCTGAAAAGTTGCATATCGCGGGGACCATTCGATGCTAGTGCAGTACACCACAGGATGTTTTTGTGCTGGTCAAGGGCAGTCAAGTCCGGAGTGAACCAAGGGCTGTATCTGTTCTTAGTTCTACATTTTTTGAAAGGGGCATGCTTATTTAAGTTAGTGAGGAAAGCACTTTTAAAAAACAACCAGGCATCCTCTACTGACGGGATGAGGTCAATATCCTTCCAGGATACCCGGGCCAGGTTGAGTAGAAAGGCCTGCTCGCATAAGTGTTTTAGGGAGCGTTTGACAGTGATGAGGGGTGGTTGTTTGACCACGGACCCATAACGGACGCAGGCAATGAGGCAGTGATCGCTGAGATCCTGTTTGAAAACAGCAGAGGTGTATTTAGAGGGCAAATTGGTCAGGATGGTATCTATGAGGGTGCCCATGTTTACGGATTTGGGGTTGTACCTGGTAGGTTCCTTGATAATTTGTGTGAGATTGTGGGCATATAGCTTAGATTGTAGGAAAGGCCGGGGTGTTAAGCATATCCCATTTTAGGTCACCTAGCAGTACGAACTCTGATGATAGATGGGGGGTAATCAATTCACATATGGTGTCCAGGGCCCAACTGGGAGCTGAGGGGGGTCTATAGCAAGCGGCAACAGTGAGAAACTTATTTCTGGACATGGATTAAAAAAAAAAGCAGAAGCTCGAACTTTTTAGGCATAGACCTGGATAGTATGACAGAACTCTGCAGGCTATCTCTACAGTAGATTGCAATTCCGCCCCCTTTAGTAGTTCTGTCTTGACGGAAAATTATGTAATTGGGGATGGAAATTTCAGAATTTTTGGTGGCCTTCCTAAGCCAGGATTCAGACACAGCTAGGACACCAGGGTTGGCGGAGTGTGCTAAAGCAGTGAATAAAGCAAACTTACGGAGGCTTCTAATGTTAACATGCATGAACCTAAGGCTTTTACGGTTGCAGAAGTCAACAAATGAGAGCGCCTGGGGACACGCAGGGCCTGGGTTAACCTCTACATCACCAGAGGAGGAGTAGGATAAGGGTACGGATAAAGGCTATAAGAACTGCTCGTCTCGCGCGTCGGGAACAGAAAATAAAAGGAGCAGATTTCTGGGCGTGGTAGGATAGATTCAAGGCATAGTGTATGGTATGGTAGGGTGCGAGTACAGTGGGGGTAAACCTAGGCGTTGAGTGACGATGAGAGAGGTTGATACTCAAACATCTGCTGTTCCACTCCCCTCGCTGCAGGTGGTGGATTGGCACTTGGTTTCACAACACTGCTGTTGGGAACTGCTCCTACGAAAGAAAATGTATAATTATGCCTCCATATGACTATTTCAAAACAATCATATTACCATGGATAGAACTTTCATTAACAGTTGGGCTTGTATTCACAAAACGTCTCAGAACAGGTGTACTGATTTAGGATCTACCCCCCCCACCCCTGTCAAAATAATCATATTAATTATTATCTGAAAGGTAAAACTGATCCTAGAGCAGAATATTTTTTAAACGCTTTGTGAATATGGGCCCTGGTTTAATTTAGTCAGTGTGGCAGGGACCTGTTGAAAGTGGTTGTTTGGGCAGTGGTTTGGCCCACGAACCCTGGAATGCTGACCTGGAATGCTGACGTTTATCACCTCTGGTTGCAGACCACGATTAGAGGTCCCAAGAGGGTTGAAACCAGTCTGAAACAAGCAGTCAGTCACTTTTTTAGCTTGCATATACCCCCACCCAGAGGTCAACTTTGTGTAACAACATCAAACTGCAAGTTCTCTGAAGCTAGCAAGCTGGTTGTTTAAATGTATTTGGACAGACAGAGATCATTCTGTTCCAAGAACACAGTTTAGAATAAAAATGCATTTAATAAATTATATTATTTTATCAGCTACCTACAAGTTAACTAGCTAGGACTTAGTAGGAAAACACAAATATTTTTTATAACTAAAATAGACCACAGTCTGTCGTTTCCAATGGGAACAAGCAAAGAGGTGGGCAGAGCCAAGCACAAGCTAGCGAGATCCTATTGGCGCGTTCTAATAAATATTAGAAAGTGAAGTGCGTGTGCAATAACTCAATTCGCCTTTGCACTCCATCTAAACAACGCATTTAAAAAAAAAACTTTGACAAAGGGTAAAGTCTAAAAAAAACTTTTTACAATCTCTTCTGCACATATTCTAGTTTTGGGAACAGAACACTGTTTTGAGATCAAATGTTTCATTGATGAGAATATGTGCAGACTGTCGGCCAAAATCCATCTCGTTCCATCTTCTCCCACTGTCCGCCAATGGGCTTCGTCATGTAAACGCCAAGCAGATGCTTCACATTTACACGTCCAGTGAAATATCTGTCTCATTGTGACACAAATAGCATGGTGGCTTGTTAGCATGTTTAGCTAGCTACTTAGCTACGAACTTACAGCTTGAGTAAAATGTATCACTAGATTCGAACATGGTCTATGAAGGTCTCCAAACATATTTTGGTTAAATTAAATATAACTTTCTTGCTTGTTTGTTACGTACCAAAATGTATTAGAGAAAAGTAAAAGCTGGCTAGCTAAATAGCAGCTCTGTCATGTGTTACTTGAAATAAGTCCCCCTGGAACATCAACTAAATTCATGGTTCCCATTTACTTATTTTGCAGCCATATTAAAGCCATAAATGTCATATCATAAATAACAAATAGTCAGAATGTGACATTGTGAGGCTGTCTTGGTTTGGTTCATATGTCCATCAAATATGTCTCTATTCTATCCACAGAGCTCAGGTATCACTGAGCTCTTTGACTTTGATGGGAGGTGACCAAGAACCGGATGGTCACTCTGACAGAGCTCTAGAGTTTCTCAGTGGAGATTGTAGAACCTTCCAGAAGGACAACCATCTCTGCAGCACTTCACCAATCAGGCCTTTGTCGTAGAGTGGCCAGATCGAAACCACTCCTCAGTAAAAGGCATATAACAGCCCACTTGGAGTTTGACAAAAGGCACCTAAAGACTCTCAGACCATGAGAAATAAGATTCTCTGTTCTGATGAAACCAAGATTGAATTCCTTTGGCCTGAATGCCAAGCGTCACATCTGGAGGAAACCTGGCACCATCCCTATGGTGAAGCATAGTGGTGGCAGCATGGTGTGGGGATGTTTTTCAGCTGCAGGGACTGGGAGACTAGTCAGGATCTAGGCAAAGATGAACGGAGTAAAGTACAGAGAGATCCTTGATGAAAACCTGCTCCAGAGTGTTCAGGACCTCATACCGTGGTGAAAATTCATCTTCCAATAGGACAACGACCCTAAGCACACAATCAATACAACGCACGATTGGCTTCGGGAACACTCTGAATGTCCTTGAGTGACTCAGCCAGAGCCCGGACTTGAACCCGATCAAACATATCTGGAGAGACCTGAAAATAGCTGTGCTGCCACACTCCCCATCCAACCTGACAGAGCTTGAGAGGATCTGCAGAGAAGAATGGGAGAAACTCCCCCGATACAGGAGTGCCAAGCTTGTAGCTAACATTTCTAAAAACGTGTTTTTGCTTAGTCATTATGGGGTATTGTGTGTAGATTGATGAGGGGGAAAAAACGATTTAATCAATTTTAGAATAAGGCTGTAATGTAACAAAAATGTGGGAAAAGTCAAAGGGTCTGTACATGGGTAGGCTACAAAGACCTACTAAACAATAGCTTGGCAGCTAAAATAAAAGGTTTATATGAATATTCAGAAAAATATTGAGCCCCAAAAAAATTCTGTTTGTGGAAGCTTACATGGAAAGGCTTTCTTCAAATTTTCATAAAATGTATTTCATGTTATTTATTAGGGGTTCACAGCAACGCTATTGTTCTCAGAATATTTATTTTTCCTTGCCATGGTCCAAAAACTCAAGCATAGATTGGTAACGTTTTTCTAAAGTCGGCACAAGGAAACTTGAGGCCAAGAGTAACTTGGTCAAAAATAATGGCGCCGATTGGCCTGTAGGTGGCGCTGTTCCTGAGCAGTCACACTAAAACCCTCATATCCGCTGTGCCTCGTCTGAGTTCGAACTTTGTATGTAGCTGTTCTTCCTCGCTGAACAAATTAGCTTCAAGGACCCATGAGGTTTTTGTCAAGATCGATTTTCCTTCATCTTGGAAATGTTGGAAAACCTTTTGAAATACATAATCTCTCCAAAAAATTGAAGGCCAATCTCTTAACTTAGTTTGAGGAAAGCTAAGGGGATTGGTTATGAGATGGCTGAGTTATTTATAAATCAGGAAATCCGATTTTATGTGCCCATTTAAATCTTTTGTAAATCCACTTCACAGTGGCCTATGAAACTTGGGAAGGTCTTACCATGATGAACCATGTTAAGTTTGGCATTGGCATCTTAAAGAATAAGGAAACTAACAATTCACTTTTTTTGACTATGTATTGCTAATACTAAAAATAATAATTTAAAAAATCTTCTGATTTTAGAATCAAAAGGCTTCTCAACAGTTTCTACCCCAGCTAATAAGACTCCTGAACAGGTAATCAATGGCTACCCAGACTATTTGCATTGTGTGCCCCCCCCCTAACCTCTCTTTTACACTGCTCCTACTCTCTGTTTATCATATATGCATAGTCACTTTAACTATACATTCATGTACATACTACCTCAATTGGCCCGACCAACCAGTGCTCCAGCACATTGGCTAACCGGGCTATCTGCATTGTGTCCCGCCACCCACCACCCGCCAATCCCTCTTTTACGCTACTGCTACTCTCTGTTCATCATTACCTCAATCAGCCTGACTAACCGGTGTCTGTATGTAGCCTCGCTACTTTTATAGCCTCGCTACTGTTATTTTTCACTCTTTTTACTGTTGTTTTTATTTCGTTACTTATCTGTTGTTCACCTAATACCATTTTTGCACTATTGGTAAGTAAGCATTTCACTGTAAGGTCTACTACACCTGTTGTATTCGGTGCCCGTGACAAATACATTTTGATTTGTTTTGATGGACTACAAGTCAGATTCACTCCAAATGTTGTCTTTGGACACATCACATACAGAGTTTGAGAAAATAATGTTGACTTCAAAAATCTTCTCATGAACCATAGGACCGAATTTCACCAACTTTGTAATGTAGGCGGCCCATGGTACATTTCTTAACTTAGCTAAGGGGTCGGTAAAAAAAGATGGCCGTAAATCCACAGTTGCCTAGCAACTTGAAACTTGTAGTCTAAAATAAACCCCACTAAATCTGGGATTTTTACGCTGCTTCTACTCTCTGTTATTATCTATGCATAGTCACTTTAATAACTCTACCTTCATGTGCATATTACCTCAATTACCTCAACTAACCGGTGCCCCCACACATTGACTCTGTACCGGTGCCCCCTGTATATAGCCTCCACATTGACTCTGTACTGGTACCCCCTGTATATAGTCTCCACATTGACTCTGTACTGGTACCCCCTATATATAGCCTCCACACTGACTCTGTACCAGTACCCCCTGTATATAGTCTCCACATTGACTCTGTATCAGTACCCCCTGTATATAGTCTCCACATTGACTCTGTATCAGTACCCCCTGTATATTGTCTCCACATTGACTCTGTATCAGTACCCCCTGTATATAGTCTCCACATTGACTCTGTATCAGTACCCCCTGTATATAGTCTCCACATTGACTCTGTATCAGTACCCCCTGTATATAGTCTCCACATTGACTTTGTACTGGTACCCCCTGTATATAGTCTCCACATTGACTCTGTATCAGTACCCCCTATACATAGTCTCCACATTGTTGTTTTACTGCTGCTCTTTAATTATTTGTTACTTTTATTTATAATTTTTTTGTTCGTATTTTTCTTAAACTGTATTGTTGGTTAAGGGCTTGTAAGTAAGCATTTCACTGTAAGATCTACACCTGCTGTATTAGGACCATGTGACGAATACAATTTGATATCTCTAAAAACAAGGAAACTATTAACAACTAATGTCACGCCCTGGCCTTAGTATTCTTTGTTTTCTTTATTATTTTAGTTATGTCAGGGTGTGACATGGGGATTGTTTGTGTTTTGTCGGTTTTGGGTGATTATATGGTAAAGGGGGTGTTGGGTGTAGTGTATGGGTTTGTGTTGAGTGCATGTGTCTAGCTGTGTCTATGTTGGTTTAGTTGTCTAGGAGAGTCTATGGTTGCCTGAATGAGTTCCCAATTAGAGACAGCTGATTTCTGTTGTCTCTGATTGGGAGCCATATTTAGGGTAGCCATAGGCTTTCATTTGATTGTGGGTAATTGTCTATGTGATACGTTTGTAGCCTGTGTGTGCACATCGTTATTTAGCTTCACGATCGTTTTCTTGTTTTGTTTAGTGTGTAAGTGTTTTTGTTTCGTTTTTGCCTTCATATTCATTAAAAGGAATATGGCTTACTTTCCTACTGCTGCGTTTTGGTCCGTCAATCCTCCACACGATCGTGACAGAATTACCCACCAATATAGGACCAAGCGGCATGTAAAGCGGCAACAGGACCCACCTACACAGGATTCTTGGACATGGGAGGAGATACTGGATGGTAAGGGGCCGTGGGCACAACCGGGAGAATATCGCCTTCCTCGTGAAGAGCTGGAGGCAGCTAAAGCCGAGAGGAGGCAATATGAGGAGGCAGCACGGAGACAAGGCTGGAAGCCCGTGAGTACAACCCAAAAATTTCTTGGGGGGGGCCTTAAAGGGAGTGTGGCGAAGTCAGGTAGGAAACCTGCGCCTACTCCCTGTACTTACCGTGGAGAGCGAGAGTACGGGCAGACACCGTGTTACGCAGTAGAGCGCACGGTGTCTCCTGTACGCCGTGTTACGCAGTAGAGCGCACGGTGTCTCCTGTACGCGTGCATAGCCCGGTTCGGTACATTTCAGCTCCACGTATCGGCCGGGCTAGATTGAGCGTTGAGCCATATGTCATGAAGCCGGCCCAACGCATCTGGTCACCAGTGCGTCTCCTCGGGCCGGCGTACATGGCACCAGCCTTACATGTACCAGCCTTACGCATGGTGTCCCCGGTTCGCCTACATAGGCCGGTGCGGGTTATTCCACCTCCCCGCACTGGTCAGGCGACGGGGAGCATACAACCAGGTAAGGTTGGGCAGGCTCGGTGCTCAAGGGAGCCAGTATGCATGCACGGTCCGGTATTTCCGGCGCCACCTCCCCGCCCCTACCCAGTACCACCAGTGCCTCCTCCACGCAATAGCCCTATGGTGCGTGTCTCCAGCCCTTTACCACCAGTGCATAAACCACGCACCAAGCCTCCTGTGTGTCCCCAGAGTCCTGTGCGTCCTGTTGCTGCTCCCCACACTAGCCCTGAGATGCGTGTCCCCAGTCCGGTACCACCAGTTCCGGCACCACGCACTAGGCCTAATGTGCGCTCCCAGGGTCCAGTATGCCCTGTTCCTGCTCCCCGCACTAGCCCTGAGATGCGTGTCCCCAGCCCGGTACCACCAGTTCCGGCACCACGCACCAGGCCTACAGTGCGCCTCAGCCGGCAAGAGTCTGCCGTCTGCACAGCGATGCCTGAACTGCTCGTCTACCCAGCGCCATCTGAGCCATCCGTCTACCCAGCGCCATCTGAGCCATCCGTCTACCCAGCGCCATCTGAGCCATCCGTCTACCCAGCGCCATCTGAGCCATCCGTCTACCCAGCGCCATCCGTCTACCCAGCGCCATCTGAGCCATCCGTCTACCCAGCGCCATCTGAGCCATCCGTCTACCCAGCGCCATCCGTCTGCCCCGAGCCATTAGAGCCGCCCGTCTGTCCCGAGCCGTCAGAGCCGTTCGTCAGTCAGGAGCCGCTAGAGCCATTCGTCAGACAGGATCTGCCAGAGCCGCCAACCAGACAGGATCTGCCAGAGCCGCCAACCAGACAGGATCTGCCAGAGCCGCCAACCAGACAGGATCTGCCAGAGCCGCCAACCAGACAGGATCTGCCAGAGCCGCCAACCAGACAGGATCTGCCAGATCCGTCAGCCAGCCATGAGCAGCCAGATCCGTCAGCCAGCCATGAGCAGCCAGATCCGTCAGCCAGCCATGAGCAGCCAGATCCGTCAGCCAGCCATGAGCAGCCAGATCCGTCAGCCAGCCATGAGCAGCCAGATCCGTCAGCCAGCCATGAGCAGCCAGATCCGTCAGCCAGCCATGAGCAGCCAGATCCGTCAGCCAGCCATGAGCAGCCAGATCCGTCAGCCAGCCATGAGCAGCCAGATCCGTCAGCCAGCCATGAGCATCCTGGTGCCGCCCCTTATCCTGGTGCCGCCCCTTATCCTGGTGCCGCCCCTTATCCTGGTGCCGCCCCTTATCCTGGTGCCGCCCCTTAGTCCGGAGCCGCCCCTTAGTCCGGAGCCGCCCCTTAGTCCGGAGCCGCCCCTTAGTCCGGAGCCGCCCCTTAGTCCGGAGCCGCCCCTTAGTCCGGAGCCGCCCCTTAGTCCGGAGCCGCCCCTTAGTCCGGAGCCGCCCCTTAGTCCG
Organism: Salvelinus fontinalis; assembly: GCF_029448725.1. NCBI lineage: Eukaryota > Metazoa > Chordata > Actinopteri > Salmoniformes > Salmonidae > Salvelinus > Salvelinus fontinalis. The sequence continues at coordinate 5,417,321 of NC_074669.1, forward strand.
GAGCCGCCCCTTAGTCCGGAGCCGCCCCTTAGTCCGGAGCCGCCCCTTTGTCCGGAACTGCCCCTTAATTCAGTGGGGTTAATGTGGAGGGGGGTCATTTGGAGGAAGCTAAGGAGGCGGTTAGTGACTGTGGTGGGGTGGGGACCACGACCAGTGCCGGAGCCGCCACCGTGGAAGGAAGCCCACCCAGACCCTCCCCTAGACTGTGTAACGGTGCGCCCGGAGTTCGCACCTTAAGGGGGGGGGTTATGTCACGCCCTGGCCTTAGTATTCTTTGTTTTCTTTATTATTTTAGTTAGGTCAGGGTGTGACATGGGGATTGTTTGTGTTTTGTCGGTTTTGGGTGATTATATGGTAAAGGGGGGGTTGGGTGTAGTGTATGGGTTTGTGTTGAGTGCATGTGTCTAGCTGTGTCTATGTTGGTTTAGTTGTCTAGGAGAGTCTATGGTTGCCTGAATGAGTTCCCAATTAGAGACAGCTGATTTCTGTTGTCTCTGATTGGGAGCCATATTTAGGGTAGCCATAGGCTTTCATTTGATTGTGGGTAATTGTCTATGTGATACGTTTGTAGCCTGTGTGTGCACATCGTTATTTAGCTTCACGATCGTTTTCTTGTTTTGTTTAGTGTGTAAGTGTTTTTGTTTCGTTTTTGCCTTCATATTCATTAAAAGGAATATGGCTTACTTTCCTACTGCTGCGTTTTGGTCCGTCAATCCTCCACACGATCGTGACAACTAATTTGTTGCATATGTTACGGTAAAGCTCAAATATCATCCGTAATCATCTTCTCCTCATGAACCATAGGTCAGATTCACTCCAGATTTTGTATTTAGGAACATTACATCAGTCTTAATCATTTACACAAACAGATTTCGACAAAAGGAAGTCCCGGGATTCAAAGTTGACCACAATATACCAATAAACTAACGCTGAAAATATTTAAACCATTAGTCCAATTGACCCCAGAATTGGTATATAAACTCAATAGGTTAAGAAATGACTTTAAGCATGATTACCTGCTGCATTCAAAGATGACAGCACTAGACTAAACTTCACTTGTGTCATCCTTGTGGTATTGAGAGATTATTAACATGGTAATGCTTTCACTGATTGCGCATAAATGAATAGACTGCTTGCTTTGTTATCCAACCGATCTTGTGTTAATTTCGTTCATCCTGTGAACACCGTTCGTTGCCACTCGCAGCTACGTATATATATATTTTTTTTCCATGTACATCACTAAGTCTAATGGAAACTGATTTACCAAATGACAAGGACAACAAAAACATATGGACTCTAATATTTCTACTAACTGTGTTATTTAATTTGTACTCTTTATGTTTTATTGTGTTGACTCATTCGTTGTAAATTGTCTAAGCAATAAAAAGGGGGACACCACACAAACATCAGGCATGGCAAGGTTATTGAAATATTATTGAAATGTTATTAAAATGCTCAGAACGTCAACTGACTTTTTAATAGTTGATATCCCTACCCCCTTTATGAAATACTTTTGGGTAAGGAAAGTTAATCTGGCCACAAATCCTACTGGTCTCTGGCTTATTATTTTTATTTTACTGGACGTGTCCATTAAATGAAAATAGTTCTGGGAACATCTTCCCTCTCAGAGTCAGGAAGTACCACCTGACCCCAAAACTCATTGCCCTCCATGTTTTTCCTTTGTTCCTCTTTCTTCTGCTCCTTGTATTTCTGCCTCTCTTATTTTTCTGATTATCTCCACTATCTCTCAGCATCTTGTGTTGACTTGAATTCTCTATCCTCTTCTCCTCCATCTTCCTGTCTCGTCCTCATCTTATCCAACATCATTATCACATCTCTTTCTCGCTTATACTTTCTCTCCCCTACCTTCAATCTTTTCATCAACTTATTTATTTTTCAACTTTACCTCCTCTCCTCTCCTGCCCTCTCCTCTCCTGCCCTGCCCTCCTCTCATCTCCTCTCCCATCCCCTCCAACCTTTGATCTCTTTCATCAACTTATTTATTTTTCAACTGTCACTCCTCTCTCTTGTTTTCTCCTTCATTCTCTTCCACTCATTTCTCTTGTTCTTCCTTCCTAATTTCCTCTTTCAGCTTCTCTTCCTTCAGCTCATTTTCCTTTATCAATAGTAATGACTCTCTCCTCACTCATTACATTACAAATGTCATATGTATATATACAGTGTTGTAACGATGTACAAATAGTTAAAAGTACAAAAGGGAAAATAAATAAGCATAAATATGGGTTGTATTTACTACCAGTTCACTGGTTGACCTTTTTTTTGGCAACAGGTCACAAATCTTGCTGCGGTGATGGCACCTGGTAGATATGGGAGTTTATCAAAATTGGGTTTGTTTTTGAAATCTTTGTGGATCTGTGTAATCTGAGGGAAATATGTGTCTCTAATATGGTCATACATTGGGCGGGAGGTTAGGAAGTGCAGCTCAGTTTCCACCTCATTTTGTGGGCAGTGTGCACATAGTCTGTCTTCTCTTGAGAGCCATGTCTGCCTACAGCGACCTTTCTCACTAGCAAGGCTATGCTCACTGAGTCTGTACATAGTCAAAGCTTTCTTTAAGTTTGAGTCAGTCACAGTGGTCAGGTATTCTGCCACTGTGTACTCTCTGTTTAGGGCCAAATAACATTCTAGTTTGCTCTGTTTTTTTGTTAATTCTTTCCAATCTGTCAAGTAATCATATTTTTGTTTTCTCGTGATTTGGTTGGGTCTAATTGTGTTGCTGTCCTGGGGCTCTGTGGGGTGTGTTTGTGAACAGAGCCCCAGGACCAGCTTGCTTAGGAGACTCTTCTCCAGGTTCATCTCTCTGTAGGTGATGGCCTTGTTATGGAAGGTTTGGGAATCGCTTCCTTTTAGGTGGTTGTAGAATTTAACGGCTCTTTTCTGGATTTTGATAATTAGCGGCTATTGGCCTAATTCTGCTCTGCATGCATTATTTGGTGTTCTACGTTGTACACGGAGGATATTTTTGCATAAATCTGAAAAATTCTCTCTCTCGCTCGCTCTCCCCCCTCTCTCTTCTCTCTGTGCCCCTCTTTCTCCTCTCTTTCCCCCTCTCGTCTCTCTTTACCCTCCTTCCCCCCTCTTTCTCTTCTCCCCCTCTCTCCTCTTTATCCCCCCTCTCTCTCGCTCCTCTCTTTCCCACCCCTCCTCTCTCCCCCCCCCCCCTCCCACTCCCTCCTCTCTCCCCCTCCCCTCTCCCTTCTCTCTTGCACCCCCCTCCTCTCTCTTGCTCTGATGTCCTCGTACCAGGTTATGCGCTCTGTCTATCTTCCTCTAACCTCATCTTCCTCTCTTTTTTGTCAAGCTGTTCTGACTTTTATTCTGACATTGATGAGGCTTTCTCTCCTCTGCTCCCTCTCCATCTCAGCCTTCCCTCGTTTCCCTCAATTTTTCACTTTCCTCAGATCATCTGGCCCTCTACTTCTCTCTAATTCATCCTCCTGTTCTCACTTCCCCTCTCTGAGCCTCCAGACTCCTTTCTTTCTTTGACCTGAAGTCCAAAACTGACTTCCTCTCACCTGATGGGTTGAATGATTGAATTGATTAAACACCATATCTGTCCATGGCCTAAACCAGTAACATAATAGCAGTATACTGTAGGCTGTCTACAATTATTAGCTATCAATGTTTTCCTTTGTCTGTATACTGCAATTTTTTGCTGCAAATGTGTACAAGATGAAATGAAACAAAGTAAATAAGTCTGCCTATAGGCCTACAAAAAAATGTAAAATAATATTAAGGGTCCAGTCACCTCTTCTGTTGCTCCCGCAACACAGCAGCCATTTTGAAGCCTGACTGAGTCCAGTAGCTTATAGATCTCTTCTCTCTGAGGTTGCTCCCTGATAAGGAACTCCTTCCGCAGCTCACTGAAGCGGGCCGCAATGCAGGCCTGAATCAGTTTGTCCTACATCCTATGGAGCTGCCTAAGTAGGAAAGCCATAGAGATCCAATTAAATTACTAGAGGAGCTATGTCATAAACCCTCAAAGTGCCATAATGGGGTGAAAATAGCAGCCATCTTGGTCAAGGAGAGATCCAGAAACAGTGTAATTGGAATGAATGACAGTAGAGCTTTCACTGATGCAGGAAAATAAAAGTAAAGTGTCATGTGATGTATCAGAAAGTGTGTAATGTAATTATAGTCAACCTAAAATATTGTCATATAATTATACAGTTTAAACAGGTTTTGCACCAATAAATGTCTCAGAATTGTTTTATTTTTGGGGGGGGAATCTGTGAGTGCTATTATATGATACAATATCAGTACCTGTGCATTCACAACTTGTCGTATCATCAACTGATTTGAGCCACTGTATAACTGTAGATTCACTGCATATTTTCAATCAAATGTATTTATAAAGCCCTTCTTACATCAGCTGATGTCACAAAGTGCTGTACAGAAACCCAGCCTAAAACACCAAACAGCAAGCAATGCATGTTTAGAAGCACGGTGGCTAGGAAAAACTCCCTAGAAAGGCCAGAACCTAGGAAGAAACCTAGAGAGGAACCAGGCTCTGAGGGGTGGCCAGTCTTCTTCTGACTGTACCGTTCCATCTTTTCAAAGGCTTGTTGGCATATTGACAGTTAATTTGAAAAATGAATGGAATCATTCCTCTAAAACTGGCTGGAAAGCTAGCTAACACACACAGTGCAGATACTGTTTTAAAACAATGCACGTGAAGAACGTATCTTATCACAGCACTGGCAAGCCATGGTTGACCAACTCCCTGACTAACATGGCTGACCTTTGGCCCTTCATAAGAAAGCTTGTGATCATTCTAGTATTCAAATTCCTCACTCATCCTGGATGGAGTCAACACAGGAGAACATACAGCAAACATATATTCTCCACTAGAGAAATGAACAGTAGAATCATACATACAGGATCTGCTTGGTAATCCACACCCTAGCTTAGTTAGATTCCAAGCTTCATTGATAAAAATCGCAGTTGTAGGAGCTTAAATGGGACAACTGAACATGTTATTTACCTGGGGTCGTGTTCAGCAGCATGTTATTTACCTGGGGTCGTGCTCAGCAGGATGTTATTTACCTGGGGTCGTGCTCAGCAGGATGTTATTTACCTGGGGTCGTGTTCAGCAGCATGTTATTTACCTGGGGTCGTGTTCAGCAGCATGTTATTTACCTGGGGTCGTGTTCAGCAGCATGTTATTTACCTGGGTCGTGTTCAGCAGCATGTTATTTACCTGGGTCGTGTTCAGCAGCATGTTATTTACCTGGGTCGTGTTCAGCAGCATGTTATTTACCTGGGTCGTGTTCAGCAGCATGTTATTTACCTGGGGTCGTGTTCAGCATGTTATTTACCTGGGGTCGTGTTCAGCAGGATGTTATTTACCTGGGGTCGTGTTCAGCAGCATGTTATTTACCTGGGGTCGTGTTCAGCAGCATGTTATTTACCTGGGGTCGTGTTCAGCAGCATGTTATTTACCTGGGGTCGTGTTCAGCAGCATGTTATTTACCTGGGGTCGTGTTCAGCATGTTATTTACCTGGGGTCGTGTTCAGCAGCATGTTATTTACCTGGGGTCGTGTTCAGCAGCATGTTATTTACCTGGGGTCGTGTTCAGCAGCATGTTATTTACCTGGGTCGTGTTCAGCAGCATGTTATTTACCTGGGTCGTGTTCAGCAGCATGTTATTTACCTGGGGTCGTGTTCAGCAGGATGTTATTTACCTGGGGTCGTGTTCAGCAGCATGTTATTTACCTGGGGTCGTGTTCAGCAGCATGTTATTTACCTGGGGTCGTGTTCAGCAGCATGTTATTTACCTGGGGTCGTGTTCAGCAGCATGTTATTTACCTGGGGTCGTGTTCAGCAGGATGTTATTTACCTGGGGTCGTGTTCAGCAGGATGTTATTTACCTGGGTCGTGTTCAGCAGCATGTTATTTACCTGGGTCGTGTTCAGCAGCATGTTATTTACCTGGGGTCGTGTTCAGCAGACCACGTGTATGGCATTTTGAGTAGTGCACTAGGGTGAGCAGTTTGCTGATGTCAACGTTGTGAACAGAGTGCTCCATGGTGGAGATGGGGTTATGGTATGGGCAGGCGTAAGCTACCGACAACGAACACAATTACATTTCAATGGCAGTTTCAATGAACAAAAATACCGTGACCAGATCCTGAGGCCCAATGTGAGGCCCCATTTTTTTTTGGGGGGGGGGGGGGGGGGGGTCTGTGACCAACAGATGCATATTTGTATTCCCAGTCATGTGAAATCCATAGATTAGGGCCTAATGAATTTCTCAATTGACGGATTTCCACATAAGAAACCTTTGAAATTGTTGCATTAATATTTTTGTTCAGTAGAATAGGTGGACAGCCATGTGGATGGTTTGAAATGTCTTCTGATTAGACCTTCCAAGCTAAATCATTCAAGCCAGTAAGATCTAGGTATTCCTCACACAACGAAACATTAGCTCATATGTTAGTGGCAGGTGTTTCATTCAATGTGTCCCATCTTTAACATTAAAAAGTTATTTATAGCAAAAAATTCAAACTCATATCAGTTTTATCCAATTATTTTCATTTCCGTGTAAAGGTCTCAAATGAAAACACAGTAAGACGCAATAAAGTAAACTGTTTAAATATTCAGAGAAGTAGCCACTTATCATTCGTCTTGACAGTCTCTGGTCATTCCGCATGCAGACAGCTGTTGCTTGCTGTTCTCGGAACTCTATGACAATGGTGGATTCCCGGTTGTGATATCATAAAGTGACATTAAAGAGATAGTCTTGGCCCCAAAATCTTAGTAAAGATGGAGGCTGGGAACACATTGGTTGTGCCCCCAAACGGTACACTGTTTCCTATCGTACACTACTTTTGAGTAGTGCACTAGGGGAACAGGGTGCCATTTGGGATGAATCTTACCACAAAGGAACACCGGAGAAAACATACCCCAAATACCAGTACAATGTTTTATTTTTATTTTTTTACACGAGCAATAACATTTGAATCCCTTTTAAACAGCATAGTACATGTTCATTAATAATATCCAGAAATCATACAAAAAGTCGGAGTGAAACTACAGAGCACATTGCACAGTATTTTTTAAAGTTGTAAAATCATAAAAAAGTTGAGATTGTTCATTGCAATTCACTGCTCAACATCCCTGATAATATATATATTTTTTTAAACTTGGAGTTTCACACTGAAAACTCTTCTGAAAGGCACCACGGTTAAAGTGTGAACAGTGGTCAGGACAAGGCATACAGAGATCCAAGGCCCTCACAGACCAACACAGTCAGAAATAGTTGTGCTTGTTGTACGACAAGGCAATCTTGCACAATATAATACATACTTGTATTACTTTGGTATCTGCAAAAGAGCTGTAAACCAACAGCGTGTACTGTCAGCTTTTCAACTATTATTGTCACTCGTTCAGAGCTCCATACAAGGACTTCAATGTGCCAGAGTTCCTCTTGTTGGACCAAAACCAACATGAACTGGATGAGAAAGAGAGAAAAGAATGTACTTTTTTCTCTCTCCATCAAATCCATAAAAACAACCTTACAAGACTGCGATTGGACAACTGAAACCAGGAAACAAAACAAATCCAAAGAAACTGAAATTAACACAAAGGCCAACAACTCAGCTAAAGACAAAACAAGACAAGCTGAGGCTAGAGAGCTCCTTACATGGGCTAGGTCTGAAAAGTGTACAAGGCATCAACTATGACTATTCGGGTCCTTGATTCCTCCCTCTCGAAGCTCATTGGAAGTGGCCCGAGGGGTGGGACCTTCGAGCCTGTCCTCCAATGTGCTTAGAGAGGTCGGTAAGGAAATTAGGAATCAAGGACATGAGGAATTAAGATTTGATCACTTGTACACGCTGTGGCTGAAAAGTGTAAACTACACTTCGTAAAGTGCCTGAAGGTATAGCTTGCTTTTACGTACATAAAATATATTTTAGATTCTTATCACCAATTATTTTTGTTACATAGAAAAATAACTATTCCCTGTGCTGAGAACAAAGTCCTTTTCCTTTCATTTATTTTGTTCCAGCCACTTTAGCCAGTTACCACTTCATTCAGAGAGACCTGCTACAGTTACATCACTATGGACTCAGTGACACAAAAAAGATATTAAAAACACAGTCAAGTGAAAATTCAACACCATTATCTAATGTAGCGTTGCCCAACCCTCTCATCAGGCTTCCCCAGACATTTCACATTGTTTTAACCCTAAACTGGCACACCTGACACCATTAGTCATCATTTGGTGTGCCAGTTTATGGCTAAAACTAAAAAATGTGAAACGTCTAGGGGGGGGGGGGGCGAGGAGACGGTTGGGGAACCCTGATCAAAACAGATATAGTCCAGGGTAGTCAGAGTAGTTGAATGGTAGTTCTGTGGTCAGCTTCTAGTCTCCATTCGTTGCTACAGAGTTCCGTTTACTCGCTCTTCAGCCTGTCACTCTTCCCATTGCTCTGGTTGGCCAGTTCCCTTAGCTTCCTCCTCTTCAGGTATCCGGTGCGCTGGGCTCGGTTCATCCTGGCCCCGAAGTAGATGACCAAGTTAATAGGCACCAGGACAGTGGTCAGCCAGCCCTGAAGTCAACAGAGGACCAGGTTAATAGCCACCAGGACAGTGATCAGCCAGCCCTGAAGACCAGGTTAAATGGGCACCAGGACAGTGGTCAGCCAGCCCTGAAGTCAACAGAGGACCAGGTTAATAGCCACCAGGGTAGTGGTCAGCCAGCCCAGTGGCAAGAGGTTAGTTAGCACTCAGTGTGGACATACTATACAAAACATTAAGAACGCCTGCTCTTTCCGTGACAGACTGACCAGGTGAATCCAGATGAAAGTTATGATCCCTTATTGATGTCACCTCTTAAATCTTCAAAAATCAGTGTAGATGAAGGGGAGGAGGCAGGTTAAAGAAGGATTGTTAAGCCTTGAGACATGGATTGTGTATATGTGCCATTCAAAGGGTGAATAGGCAAGACAAAATATTTAAGTGTCGGGGTATGGTAGTAGGTGACAGGCGCACCGGTTTGAGTCCAGAACTGCAACGCTGCTGGGTTTTTCACGCTCAACAGTTTCCCCGTGTGTATCAAGAATGGTCCACCACCCAAAGAACATTCAGCCAACTTGACAACTGTGGGAAGCAGTGGAGTCAACATGGACCAGCATCCCTGTGAAACACTTTCAACACCTTGTAGAGTCCATGCGCCAATTATTGAGGCTGTTCTGAGGGCAAAAGGTGGGGGGGGTGCAACTCGATATTAGAAGGTGTTTCTTAATGTTTAGTACACTCAGTGTATACAGTGCAGTCGGAAAGTATTCAGACCCCTTGACTTTCTCCACAGTTACGTTACAGCCTTATTCTAAAATGGATTAAATAGTTTCCCCCCGCCATGTCAAAGCTAAAAACAGGTTCGACAATAATGCAAAAGTATAAAAAAAAAAATGAAATATCACATTTATATAAGTATTCAGACCCTTTACTCAGTACTATGAAGCACCTTTGGCAGCAATTACAGCCTTGAGTATTCTTGGGTATGACGCTACAAGCTTGGCACACCTGTATTTGGGGGGATTCTCCCATTCCTCTCAAGATCTGTCCGGTTGGATGGAGAGAGTCACTGCACAGCTATTTTCAGGCCTCTCCAGAGATGTTTGATCGGGTTCAAGTCCGGCCCACTCAAGGACGTTCAGAGACTTGTCCCGAAGCCACTCCCGCGTTGTCTTGGCTGTGTGCCATTGTCTTGTTGGATGGTGACCCTTCATCCCAGTCTGAGGTCCTGAGCGCTCTGGAGCAGCAAGGATCTCTGTACTTTTCTCCAATTCATCTTTGCCTCAATCCTGACTAGTCTCCCAGCTCTGCAATTTCCCTGGCTGTTGGCGAGGTAGGACGCTAGCGTCCCGAACGATCGCAGAGAGGTTAACAAAATGTGGAAAAAGTCAAGGGGTCTGAATACTTTACGAATGCACTGTACACAGAGGGTGCATTCACTATTCAGTGACGTGAAACAGAATGCTTCTACATGACAAACAGATCATACCAGCTCAGAACGTTCTGCACCAAACAGAAGAAAACGGGGAAGGACTACCTCGACTTGTCCAACAAGAAACACACTTTTTTTTGTTGTTTTCAAAAACGTAAAAAAAAAAAAGAAAAACTAAGGGAGATGAGGGGGTCGGTCCGTACCATGACAGCGTGGGGGAAGTAGCCGTTGGTCTGGCCCTGCAGTCCGATGGTGGTCAGCTCAGCGGCCACACAGCGCTCGGGGGTGGGCTTGTCCAGGGTGGGCTTCTTGATACGGGTCATCTTGGTGGCCACAAAGGGCAGTACACTCTAGAAAACAAAAGATGCAAGAGAGAGAAAGTTTAGCTGAAAATGAAACAACCTACATACAGCAACAGTATCCACGTTAAAGACACGACTTGAGACCTGTTGAGTTAGTGTTTCCCAATCTGGGACCTGGGAACCCAAAGGGGTACACTTAGAATAGTTGAATCAAGTGTATGACCAGGATTAGGAAACATTGCGTTTTGTGGAACTACAGGGCTGTACGGTGCAGCCATAGCTAGCTTTGTAGAACTGTACGGTGTAGCCATAGCTAGCTTTGTAGAACTGTACGGTGTAACCACAGCTAGCTTTGTAGAACTGTACGGTGTAACCACAGCTAGCTTTGTGGAACTGTACGGTGTAACCATAGCTAGCTTTGTGGAACTGTACGGTGTAGCCATAGCTAGCTTTGTGGAACTGTACGGTGTAGCCATAGCTAGCTTTGTGGAACTGTACGGTGTAGCCATAGCTAGCTTTGTGGAACTGTACTGTGTAGCCAGAGCTAGCTTTGTAGAACTGTACGATGTAACCACAGCTAGCTTCGTGGAACTGTACGGTGTAACCATAGCTAGCTTTGTGGAACTGTACGGTGTAGCCATAGCTAGCTTTGTGGAACTGTACGGTGTAGCCATAGCTAGCTTTGTGGAACTGTACAGTGTAACCATAGCTAGCTTTGTGGAACTGTACAGTGTAACCACAGCTAGCTTTGTGGAACTGTACGGTGTAGCCATAGCTTTGTAGAACTGTACGGTGTAGCCATAGCTTTGTAGAACTGTACGGTGTAGCCATAGCTTTGTAGAACTGTACGGTGTAGCCACAGCTAGCTTTGTAGAACTGTACGGTGTAGCCACAGCTAGCTTTGTAGAACTGTACGGTGTAGCCACAGCTAGCTTTGTAGAACTGTACGGTGTAGCCACAGCTAGCTTTGTAGAACTGTACGGTGTAGCCACAGCTAGCTTTGTAGAACTGTATGGTGTAGCCACAGCTAGCTTTGTGGAACTGTACGGTGTAACCACAGCTAGCTTTGTGGAACTGTACGGTGTAGCAATAGCTTTGTAAAACTGTACGGTGCAGCCATAGCTAGCTTTGTAGAACTGTACGGTGTAGCCATAGCTAGCTTTGTAGAACTGTACGGTGTAACCATAGCTAACTTTGTAGAACTGTACGGTGCAGCCATAGCTAGCTTTGTGGAACTGTACGGTGCAGCCATAGCTAGCTTTGTAGAACTGTACGGTGTAGCCATAGCTAGCTTTGTAGAACTGTACGGTGTAACCATAGCTAGCTTTGTGGAACTGTACGGTGTAGCCATAGCTAGCTTTGTGGAACTGTACGGTGTAGCCATAGCTAGCTTTGTGGAACTGTACAGTGCAGCCATAGCTAGCTTTGTAGAACTGTACGGTGTAACCATAGCTAGCTTTGTAGAACTGTACGGTGTAGCCATAGCTAGCTTTGTACAACTGTACGGTGTAACCATAGCTAGCTTTGTAGAACTGTACGGTGTAGCCATAGCTAGCTTTGTAGAACTGTACGGAGAATAAGTCAGACGAAAATAAGTAGCGAACAGGGTCATGTTTTGTATGCAAACGTTGTAGAACGTTGTGCAAACGTTGCAGATAGAAATGCCATGAATAGAGCTGAGGTGATCCCTTATCCTACCTGCTAGAGAGGCATGTTTGTTCTACATAACACAATTGTACCTGAACGTTGGCCAACGTGGTGTCCTGCTGAAAGTGGCCCAGGTAAACAGGAAGAGAGTTCCTACCTGGACAATGATTCCCTTGGCCTTGTACTCCTCCTGAAGTCCACAATAGAAGAAGTCCACAAAAGCCTAAAAGGTACCAAGAGATATTATCATTATCATCATGTACAGACCTTCTATGCCATCAAACGGAACATGAAACGCAACATCCCAATTAGGATGTGACAAAAAACATTTAACTTAAAATAATACTTCAAATCAGTTAACGAACAGGTCCACTCACCAACCAAGAATTCACAAAATGGGACAAACACCAAATTGATACTCTGCAAGCAGAATTCTAGAAAAATATACTTTGTGTACAACGCAAACCAAACAATGCATGCAGAGCAGAATTTAGGACAATACCCGCTAGATCCACCAAAAGAGCTGTTAAATTCTACAACCACCTAAAAGGAAGTGATAGTGTCTCCTGTCTCAGCCTCCAGTATTTATGCTGCAGTAGTTTGTGTCGGGGGGCTAGGGTCAGTTGGTTATATCTGGAGTACTTCTCCTCTCTTATCCAGTGTCCTGTGTGAATTTAAGTATGCTCTCTCTAATTCTCTCCTTCTCTCTCTCGGAGGACCTGAGCCCTAGGACCATACGTCAGGACTACCGGGCATGATGACTCCTTGCTGTCCCCAGTCCACCTGGCCTTGCTGCTGTTCCAGTTTCAACTGTTCTGTCTGCGGTTATGGAACCCCTACCTGTCCCAGACCTGCTGTTTTCAACTCTTAATGATCGGCTATGAAAAGCCAACTGACATTTATTCCTGATTATTATTTGACCATGCTTGTCATTTATGAACATTTTGAACATCTTGGCCATGTTCTGTTATAATCTCCACCCGGCACAGCCAGAAGAGGACTGGCCACCCCTCATAGCCTGGTTCCTCTCTAGGTTTCTTCCTAGGTTTTGGCCTTTCTAGGGAGTTTTTCCGAGCCACCGTGCTTCTACACCTGCATTGCTTGCTGTTTGGGGTTTTAGGCTGGGTTTCTGTACAGCACTTCGAGATATTAGCTGATGTACGAAGGGCTATATAAAATTAAAATAAACTTGATTTGATACACACACATTCCACCACAAAATCCTCACCCACAGAGAGATGAACCTAGAGAAGAGTCCCCTCAGCCAGCTGGTTCTGGGGCTCTGTTCACAAACACACACCACAGAGTCCCAGGACAGAAACACATTTAGACCAAACCAACTTTTGAAAAAAAAAACTAAAAACACTTGACACTGGAAAGTACCAACCAAAAAAGCAGAGCAAATTGGAATGCTATCTGTCCCTAAACAGAGAGTACAGTGGCAGAATACCTGACCCCAAATAAAGAAAATCCTTGACTGTCTACAGACTGAACTTAGCCTCGCTGTCTTCGAGAGCCAGGTCTGCCTATGTGTCCACTGTCAAAACAAAATGAGGTACAAACTGAGCTACACCTCCTAACCTGACAAATGTATGACCACAATAGAGACACATATTTCCCCACAGAGAACACAAGCCCATAAAGAATTGGAAAACAATTCAAAACATTGATAAACTCCCATATCTGTTAGGCAAAACACCACAGTGTGACATCACAGTAGTAAGATTTGTGGCCCGTTGCCATGACAAAAGGCTAACCAGAGGAGCACAAACATTGTAAATACAACCTATCTCTATATTTATTTTCCCTTTCATACTTTAACACTGTACATAGCCAATAATATAGCATTTGAAATGTCTATATTCTTTTAAAACTGAGTAATGTTTACTGATCGTTTATCATTTGCTTTGTAAACATACGTTTCCCCATGCCAATAAATCCCTTTGAATATGAGAGAGAGCGCCCCCTACTGAACTACAGCTGGAGAACCAAAAGGCTTCGCTATATGTAACAAATCCTACTATGGAACATTTTATAAACACGTGTGAACGTGTGTTGTATCTGTCGGTCTGCGGGTGGTGCGTGTCTGCGGGTGGTGCGTGTCTGCGGGTGGTGCGTGTCTGCATATAGAGGTCTATGAGTGGCCCTTGCCTTGGAAGAGGAGTATACAGTGAGGAGTGGGACAGGGTACATGCCACTGGCAGAGGAGATGTTGAGGACCACACCTTTGGACCTGAAACATACAAAACCAAAAAAAGGGGATGAGAGGACTTTCCTCTTGTTCTGCTATGGCGCGCTGGAAGGTGGCGTGGTCTGTTTGTCAGAGTACAAGCAGACTAGTTCCACTGTAAACTGCCACACACAGTAATCAAAGTCACTGTGTGGGTTGCCATGGCAGCCGCTTGCTGACGTAGTTTGCGCCCCTGTTGCTGCAGTGATGTAGTGAACATGGGGTTGGTTGGCCCCTCACCTTTCCATTGGCTCAGAGATTCCATGTGATTCGTCCGAGCCAATCTGAGGGAGCACTTTGTGTGAATTGAAAAGCAGCTGGTCAGAATGGGGAACAAAGAAAGAGAGGGCTAGAAAGAAGGAGGGGAGGCGCAGCTGGGAGGCGGGGGAGCTGGGAGAAGGGGGAGGCACAGCTGGGAGGTGGGGGAGGCGTTACTGGGAGGTGGGGGAGCTGGGAGAAGGGGGAGGTGGCGGCGCAGCTGGGAGGAGGAGGAGCTGTGTATTAGTGTATCCTCTGGATAACACTCTGTTGGTCCCCTGTTCTAAACACATCAAGCCCGTCTTCGTATCATGGTCCTTCTAATAGAGCACATTTAGGCTTTTCTGGTGTAGGTTCCAGCATCGGAATAGCCTGAGTGCCACAGCTCGTTTCTGCCCTCTTGCCAACTCTTTATGGAATTAAGAGTGACAAGTAGTGGAATGATCGCTCAACGGACTGGGACCCACACTGGCATTAGAAGGGGGTGGGCGAAGAAAAATAAATAAAAATCTACCACTCAGGTTGACAAAGGATTTTATTTAGAATTTGTAGTTTTACGGTGAAGCACGGCATTGTCATGTGGCTGAGCATGACAAGAATTTGACTGAGACGTAAAACTCCTTATAAAGAACTGCCTCAGACTACTTGGTTTGGAACTAACGCAAATGAAAACTGAATGAACGTTCCTTTATGAAATGTGGCAACAGCACTTATAAAAAGGAAACCAACTCACCTCTGAACCATTCTGGGCAGGACGAGATGGGTCATCTGAAAAGGGAAAGAACGGTCAACTCCTGAGCAGCAGGTCAGCGATCTGACAGAACAGGCCAGGAATCAGTGGCTGCAGCATATAGAGTATTAAATAAATATAACACGTGGGACACTACTCCAGATCACACTTGATGCAAATATTCAATTTCCAGACAAAATTCTAATTTCAATTGGACAAGACAGTTGTCTCTAAAAACACTGTCATTTAAAGTTATACAGGACCAGTGATGAACTTTAGATCCCACTACAGATTTACCGCAGTGGCATTATGGGAGATGTATGGCACACTGGTACATTTCAGCCACGTGAGAGGCAGGGCGAGAGGGAAAGAGAGAGGAAGGGTAAGAAAGGGTAGTCTATGGGTGAACACTGACAGTTTGGTGTAGTTCACCGATGCTCTGGGAACCTGCAGGTAGCACAGCAGCAACAGTGAAGGAGGAGAGGAAAGAAGGGGGGGGGGGGTGACGAGGAAGAGAGAAAGATGGACGCCCATCTACATGCCGTCTGTGCCAGTGATACCAGTGTGTCGTCAATACGTTGTCTTACCACTGAAAACCCTGAACTTGGCCTCAGAGACAAAGTGCACAGCGTCACTGATAAAAAATATACTAGATGATAAATCTATGGTATACATATACACTCATAGAACTGCTCCAGAAACGAGAGAACTCTTACCTGGCAAACAAGAGGTCATGTTGACATTGATCACGTTGGCGATGAACTATAATGTAGAAGAAAAAACATTTAGTTCAAGTGTTAAAACTCTCCTCTCAAACAGTTTTGAAAGTGGTTCTGAAGAGCCAAAACAGGTCCCAGCTGTGTACTACGTCATTTATTATGTGTGTCACGCATTTTGCAAATAGTGTGATATGTTACGAATTTGTTGTGCTTAAGATCCCAGATTGCATCTTTAAATCATTCCAAATGCGAATAGTCTTAGTACATTTTTCTACAGCTAAAGTAACGCTAGGAACCTCCTGGAACTCAACTGGTTTCAAAAGGTGTCAGTCTCCCTGAAGGTGACTGGTGTCAGTCTAACTGATGGTGAGCCCATGCTTCACTCACATTTTTTTAATATATTTTTTAAATACTCACGTTGTCCAGGTCAGGAATATGCAGGAAGTACTCAGGGTAGGGATAGGAGATTCCAACATTGTTCACTGTTGAATAATTATTTTATTTAAAAGCAGACGAGACCATAGTTATTGGCAATAAGGAAATTAAAAACGGTGCTGCTGTTACTCTTGAAAGCCACCAGGGGGCAGCAGGACCTTATGAGAGCAAGGCGTTCATAAAAAGGGCACATAACCACACCTTAAACTGGAAGAGCAAGCCAAGCAGTGCATGTACTTATGGGCTCTCACACAAAGAACAATGGTCTTGTCTGAAAGTGCCACTGTCACACAGCAAGAATGTGGACTGACGGAGAGTGACATCTGAAAACGAATAAACTCTGTAGGTACTTCCTAAGGCATACTAGTAGGCGGTTCATTCTGAATGACCACACTGAGAATAGAGTAACATTTCTACTGTTTTAGGGTCACAACTCCAGGGTTAGAACTCAGGACTGACTGCATCTTATTTTCTAAAGTGTAAAAGTACAGTCCATAGACCAGCGGAACGACCCGACAGTCCATGGACCAGCGGCACGACCCGACAGTCCATGGACCAGCGGAACGACCCGACAGTCCATGGACCAGCGGAACGACCCGACAGTCCATGGACCAACGGTACGACCCGACAGTCCATGGACCAGCGGTACGACCCGACAGTCCATGGACCAGCGGTACGACCCGACAGTCCATAGACCAGCGGCACGACCCGACAGTCCATAGACCAGCGGCACGACCCGACAGTCCATAGACCAGCGGCATGTGTTGTTAAACAAAAGTGTTAACATGCATGCCACCATAGTGTCAGTCTGTGTTGCTGGGAAATGCAAAAAAATGAATAAAATAAAAACACGTTTAACTCGGTACAACAAACAAAACGTGCAAATGTCAAAAGTGTGTGTGTGCGCGAGAGTCGTTTATCTGTGTAGATTATGAGACCAATGTCAGTATGTGGTTTGTGAGGATATTTTGTGAAACAGATGAGAATGTGGGGGTATACAGAGCGAGGACGACCAGACAAAAGGAACATCTACCCAACACTCCGATCTCCAGGCCTTCCTGTCCAGCCTCGATCTTGGGGTAGATATCCGACAGACCAAAGTCCACAGCGATGGTCCTGGTCTCCACCTTGTATTGCTCCTCTGTAAACAGGAGGAAAACACAGTTGGGTTAACGGTGGGACATTAATACAACATTCCATTAATGATGAGCGTGAAGAGAGCAGTACATATTCGAGGAGAGGTGTATATGGTTGTCTGGCTGTGTTTCAATGCTTTCCTAATCAGTTATAGTTTAGGTGCAGACAGGAGGCAGCAAAGTTAACTTTGCGTTTTAATGTAGAGACAACCTGAAAAAAAAACACGCCCATCGAGTAGTCTCCACTTCCTATGTTTTACATACTCACACCTCACATTCATACATTATCATCAGTCAGCCCATTCACTGACTGCACTAAGCCCCTTCCATGTCCCATCCAACAGGTGATCGATCCCTCTTTCAACAACAAAAATGTAAAAAAAATCAGCAGTATGAAAATACACAACTTTCCCTACTCAAACAGGAGTGGGCGATATATACAAACAGACATAAAAAAAAAAAACGGAAAAAAACTCCTTTCCCTCTTCTCCTTCAACACGCTTGCTGCAATTAGAATGTAGAATACTCGTTTGTCTGATGTGCGCCCCGGTAAGATACGAGAGAAAAATTCAGGGGGATGTGCCAGTCACAGAAAGGGATATTTGTGAACACAGCCAGGAGTCACCACTGCTGGATAAGGGGTGACATTTTAGTAAAAGCCTTGGAGAGATACCCTACATGGCCAAACGCATGTGGACACCTGCTCGGCAAACATCTCATTCCAAAATCGCGGGCACTGATATGGAGTTGGGTCCCTCCTTTGCTGCTGAAACAGCCTCCATTCTTCTGGGAAGACTTTCCACTACATGTTGGAACATTGCTGCGGGGACTTGCTTCCATTTCAGTCACAAGAGCATTAGTGAGGTTGGGCACTGATGTTTGGTGATTAGGTCTGGCTCACAGGCGGCATTTCAATTCATCCCAAAGGTGTTCGATGGGGTTGAGGTCAGGGCTCTGTGCAGGTCAGTCAAGTTCTTCCACACCGATCGACAAACCATTTCTGTATGGACCTCGCTTTGTGCAGAGGCATTGTCATGATTGTAACAGGAAAGGGCTGTCTAGAATGTCATTGTATGCTGTAGCGTTAAGATTTCCCTTCACTGGAACTAAGGGGCCTAGCTCGAACCATGGAAAAACAGCCGCAGACCATTGTTCCTCCTCCACCAAACTTTACAGTTGGCACTATGCAGTCGGGAAGGTAGTGTTCTCCTGGCATCCGCTAAACCCAGATTAGTCCGTCGGAATGCAAGATGGTGAAGCGTGATTCATCACTCCAGAGAACACGTTTCCACTGCTCACAAGTCCAACGGCGGCGAACTTTACACCAATTCAGCTGACGCTTGGCATTGCACATGGTGATCTTAGGCTTTTGTGTGGCTGCTCAGCCATGGAAACCCATTTCATGAATCACCCGACGAACAATTATTGTGCCGATGTTGCTTCCAGAGGCAGTTTGGAACGCGGTAGTGAGTGTGGCAACCGAAGAGACAATTTTTTACGCGCTACAGCACTCGCCGGTGCCGTTCGGTGAGCTTGTTTGGTCTACCACTTTGCGGCTGAGCTGTTGTTGCTCCTAGACATTCCCACTTCAATAACAGCACTTAGTTGACCCGGGAAGCTCTAGCAGGGCATCCTATGATGGTGCCATGTTGAAATTCACTGAGCTCTTCAGTACGGGCCATTCCACTGCCGATGTTTGTGTATGGCGATTACATGGCTGTGTGCTCGATTCTATACACCTGTCAGCGATGAGTGTGGCTGAAACAGCTGAATCCACTAATTTGAAGGGGTGTCCACATACCTTTGGACATGTAGTGTACAACGCAGGCCTGCCCACGCAGACATCTTCATCTTCCCACACACTGTGCCCTCAACCCGACAGCCTTCCATGACGACAGCCATCTGAAGGGCTTCCACAGAGGGCTTCCACAGACAGGAGTGTGTATCCCCATGTCATATACAGTTCCTGTAATGATGTACAGGCTAGCCTTTAGTAAAGGCTGGGGAAGCTTTTTAAAGTGGCCTCCATCTTACACGTCAGCAGACCTGGTGCATGCACACACACTATACTCCAAATCAAATGTTCTTGGTTACATACACATGGTTGGCAGATAGTTATTGCGAGTGTAGTGAAGTGCTTGTGCTTCTAGTTCAGACAGTGCAGTAATATCTAACAATTCACCAACTACTAATACACACACACCTAAAGGGATGGAATAAGAATATGTACATATAAATATATGGATGTGCAATGACCGAGCGGCATAGGCAAGATGCAGGAGATGGTATAAAATAGAGTATATACACATGAGATGAGTAATGCAAGATATGTAAACATTATTAAAGTGACGTTATTAAAGTGACTAGTAATCCATCCATTAGCATTGGGATGACTGCCAGACAATCAGTCAGAAAGAGGTGAACACACACACACACACACTTACCAAGCTGCCTGGCGACGTCATCCAGCTTGTCCTGGGAGCGACTGATGAGCATCATTGCAAACCCTTTTCCAGCGAGCTGAGGGGCGAGAAGACGCAGTATACTAAACACCATCACCCCAGTATACTAAACACCATCACCCCAGTATACCAAACACCATCACCCCAGTATACCAAACACCATCACCCCAGTATACTGAACACCATCACCCCAGTATACCGAACACCATCACCCCAGTATACCGAACACCATCACCCCAGTATACCGAACACCATCACCCCAGTATACTAAACACCATCACCCCAGTATACCAAACACCATCACCCCAGTATACCGAACACCATCACCCCAGTATACTGAACACCATCACCCCAGTATACCGAACACCATCACCCCAGTATACTGAACACCATCACCCCAGTATACTAAACACCATCACCCCAGTATACTGAACACCATCACCCCAGTATACTAAACACCATCACCCCAGTATACTGAACACCATCACCCCAGTATACTGAACACCATCACCCCAGTATACTAAACACCATCACCCCAGTATACTGAACACCATCACCCCAGTATACTGAACACCATCACCCCAGTATACTGAACACCATCACCCCAGTATACTAAACACCATCACCCCAGTATACTAAACACCGTCACCCCAGTATACTAAACACCATCACCCCAGTATACTAAACACCGTCACCCCAGTATACTAAACACCGTCACCCCAGTATACTGAACACCGTCACCCCAGTATACTGAACACCGTCACCCCAGTATACTGAACACCGTCACCCCAGTATACTGAACACCGTCACCCCAGTATACTAAACACCGTCACCCCAGTATACTGAACACCATCACCCCAGTATACTGAACACCATCACCCCAGTATACTGAACACCGTCACCCCAGTATACTGAACACCGTCACCCCAGTATACTGAACACCATCACCCCAGTATACTGAACACCATCACCCCAGTATAACCCCAGTTACTGAACACCATCACCCCAATTACTGAACCAGGGAACTCGACTGGTCTTGAATGGGAGACTCAATAGGAATCAAGCTACACTGTCGCATGGGCCAACTACCACGTCTTGCCTGGGAGAGAGACCTGTCGCACGGGCCGGCCGACTACCACGTCTTGACTGGAGAGAGAGACCTGTTGCATGGGCCGGCCAACTACCACGTCTTGCCTGGGAGAGAGAGACCTGTCGCATGGGCCGGCCGACTACCACGTCTTGCCTGGGAGAGAGAGACCTGTCGCACGGGCCGGCCGACTACCACGTCTTGCCTGGGAGAGAGACCTGTCGCATGGGCCGGCCGACTACCACGTCTTGCCTGGGAGAGAGACCTGTCGCATGGGCCGACTACCACGTCTTGCCTGGGAGAGAGACCTGTCGCATGGGCCGGCCGACTACCACGTCTTGCCTGGGAGAGAGACCTGTCGCATGGGCCGGCCGACTACCACGTCTTGCCTGGGAGAGAGAGACCTGTCGTATGGGCCGGCCGACTACCACGTCTTGCCTGGGAGAGAGACCTGTCGCATGGGCCGGCCGACTACCACGTCTTGCCTGGGAGAGAGACCTGTCGCACGGGCCGGCCGACTACCACGTCTTGCCTGGGAGAGAGAGACCTGTCGCACGGGCCGGCCGACTACCACGTCTTGCCTGGGAGAGAGACCTGTCGCATGGGCCGACTACCACGTCTTGCCTGGGAGAGAGACCTGTCGCATGGGCCGGCCGACTACCACGTCTTGCCTGGGAGAGAGACCTGTCGCATGGGCCGGCCGACTACCACGTCTTGCCTGGGAGAGAGAGACCTGTCGTATGGGCCGGCCGACTACCACGTCTTGCCTGGGAGAGTGAGACCTGTCGCACGGGCCGGCCGACTACCACGTCTTGCCTGGGAGAGAGAGACCTGTCGCACGGGCCGGCCGACTACCACGTCTTGCCTGGGAGAGAGAGACCTGTCGCACGGCCCGGCCGACTACCACGTCTTGCCTGGGAGAGAGAGACCTGTCGCACGGGCCGGCCGACTACCACGTCTTGCCTGGGAGAGAGAGACCTGTCGCACGGGCCGGCCGACTACCACGTCTTGCCTGGGAGAGAGAGTCCTGTCGCATGGGCCGGCCAACTACCACGTCTTGCCTGGGAGAGAGAGTCCTGTCGCATGGGCCGACTACCACGTCTTGCCTGGGAGAGAGAGGCCTGGGAGAGAGAGACCTGTCGCATGGGCCGGCCAACTACCACGTCTGGGTTTTTACTACTACTCTAAAACAAAGGGCCCAATGACAAGGGTTCTCCAACTCAACATGGAACTCTGTGCGTGTGTGTGGAACTGAGTAGTAGCCTGGGAACCACTGCTCTCCTGCGTTTTTCTATAGAGGAAATGAAATAATGGGCCCATGCAGGAAACTCACCTTCTCTGCATAGACTTTCCCGATTCAGTCTGTGGCTCCCGTCACAACTGGAGATGAAGAAAGAGAGAGAGAAAAAAAGGGGAGAGATCAGTACAGAGGGACCAGTACAGGTTCTCATAACATTTCAGCCGGGTGCCAAATCACCATACACCACACTTCAAACTGTATGGACTGCTAACATATATGAAATATATGGGAATATATGACATAGCCAATATATTGGGGTCTAACATACTGAACAAAAATAACTGCCACATACAACTATTGCTACGATTTTACTGAGTTAAAGTTCATATAAGGATATCGGTTAAATGAAATGAATTAGTTAGGTCCTAATCTATGGATTTCACAAGACTGGGCAGGGGTGCAGCCATGGGTTAGCCTGGGAGGGCACAGGCCCACCCACTGCGGAGCCAGGCCCAACCAGTCAGAGGTTTTCCCCACAAAAGGGCTTTATTACAGACAGAAATACTCCTCAGTTTCATCAGCCGTCCAGGTGGCTGGTCCCAGATGATCCCGTAGGTGAAGGAGCTGGATGTGGAGGTCTTGGGCTGACATGGTTAAATGTGGTCTGTGGTTGTGAGGCTGGTTGGACATACTACCAAATTCTCAAAAATGATGTTGAGGCGGCTTATGGCAGCGTAATTAACATTCAATTCTCTGGCAACCGCTCTGGTGGACATTCCTGCAGTCAGCATGCCAATTGCACACTCCCTCAAAACCTGAGACATCTGTGGCATTGTGTTGTGTAACGAAACTGCACATTTTAGTGGCCTTATTGTCTCCAGCACAAGGTGCACCTGGGTAATGATCATGCTGTTTAATCAGCTTCTTGATATGCCACACCTCTTAGGTGGATGGATTATCTTGGCGAAGGAGAAATACTCACTAACAGGGATGTAAGTAAATTTGTGCACAACATTTTAGAGAAATAAGCATATGGAAAATGTCTGAGATCTTTTATTTCAGCTCATGAAACATGTGACCAACACTTTATATTTTTGTTCAGTATGCATTAACATGAAGTGTCCTCTTGCAATTCCTGTCAAGGCTTTCAAAAGAAACTCATTACAGAGAAAATTCCTTTGTTTTAGCTAAAATGTGACGCCATAATTTCTGGTCAGACTGCTTTTCGGATGATCAAAACAGCAACACAGAGTTTCCACAGTACTGGAGCCTTCACAGGTAGTGTATGGCAATCGGTTCAAATAGAACATCTGTGCCAACAGCAAATCAGTCAAGGAGACACACCCCACAACGTTATTAATCCACATGACAACGGACAAACGCGGTACTGAAAGAAGAAAATAAGTAGTATAAATTCTACAACATTATCAATAAGCTACGCTGACTCATTTTAAAATGAGGCTTCTTGACAATGGTCTTTACAGTTGGCTGAAGAGATATTCTTTGTTATAACCACTTGTTTTATAGAACTAAAGACAGTGGAGCCCAAGCAGGATAGATGGATGTACAAGGAGTCCGGGCTGATGTTCTAGTGACATTCTCTGCTCTCCTTGTCAGGAGGGAGCATGGCTATTTTTAGCCAGCTTCTGCCCTTCACCCCTAGTCCCTGCCTGACTGATCAACACACACACACCTCTCTACCCAAAGCCATCAGATTCAGGATGTTCAGGGTGGGAAGTGGGTACCAATGCTTACTATTACCCTACCCCAAACCATCATGCACCATGACAGGCACTGTAGCAGAGGAACTAACCCACAGATGAAAGATTCATACAGGCAGTAGCCATTATTATCTAGCACTGAGCTGGAGAGAGAGGGGGGGGGGGGGGGGGGGGTGATGACGAACAAGAAGCACAAGAGAGGGAGGGAGAGCAGGGATCCTAGGGGTGGCTAAAAATAGAAAGAGCAGAATAATGAGAAGAGGGAGAGAGAAAGTGAACAAAGGAGGGAGAGTGCAGCACAAAGTGAAAAGAGAAGCAGATTCCCTGGCCATCTTAAGAATTAAAACACTCCTTGGCAGAAAAGCATCAATGGGCAACTGACTGCATCACATCAGGTTGACAAAAAAAAAAAGACAACAAAAAAAAGGGGAGTCTGGGGGATGAGAGGAGGAGGGTATTCACAAGATGGAGAGGAGGAGGGTATTCACAAGATGGAGAGAGAGAAAGAAACACCATGTTAACAGATCAGTCCATCCCTCTACAGGAAAAACAGACAGAGTGAGACAGAGTGAGAATTCATGGCTCCCTGAAATGATGCAACGTATATTGATCTCATGTCTCAACGTATAGGTTGCACATCAGTGAGTGTGGCATGATAGTACATCTGAAATGTAACTTTATCACTTAAAATGGTGGGTCGCTTTTGACCAGGGTTCCAATAGGGTAGCAACTGCTAGCGACTGGAACGAGTTCCAACACTCAAACTGGACAGTTTTATCTCAATCTCTTCATTCAAAGATTCAAATCATGGACACTCTTACTGACAGTTGTGGCTGCTTTGTGTGATGTATTGTTGTCTCTACCTTCTTGCCCTTTGTGCTGTTGTCTGTGCCCAATAATGTTTGTACCCTGTGTTGCTACCATGCTGTGTTGTCATCTTAGGTCTCTTTTATGTTGTGTTGTCTCTTGTCGTGATGTGTGTTTAGTCCTATATTTTTCATTAATTTAATTTTGTATTTTTAATCCCAGCTCCCATCCCCGCATGAGGCCTTTTGGTAGGCCGTCATTTTAAATAAGAATTTGTTCTTAACTAGTTAAATAAAAGGTTAAATAAACGTAAAAAATACCTAGGTAGCACACCCTAGGGAATAGGAGCCATTTCAGATCTATTCATAGACTGCAATAGGGATTAGGGGCCATTTCATATTCATTCATGGACTGCTATAGGGAATAGGGGCCATTTCATATTCATTCATGGACTGCTATAGGGAATAGGGGCCATTTCAGACCTATTCATAGCCTGCCCCATTGTGTTGTACTCTTGTAAAATGGAATAAAACAATAGATCAAAAAGATGCTGGAAAATCATTCATTCAACATTTCCACTCATAGACCCAGAAAGGAACATTGTGTCCAAACTTCTCATTGTTAAAATTCAGTCACACACACACCAGGGCTACAAGAAGAATGGTTAATTCGCCTCACGTGAGGCGAGAGTTACGTCGGTGACAATCCTCACACAAAAGGGGCTACGCAAGCAGCCATGAGTGACATCACAGCAGCTGACACTTCTCTACTGGGAGGACAGGAACACAATGACAACCAATGTGGGGGGAGGGGTTACTGTGTGTGTGTGTGTGTATCCATAGAGCCCTTTTTAGCGTTGAATTGAAATGTAGAACGGCGCAAATGTTTCACTCCCATCTCATCTACCTTCAAGACCCCAAAAATTATCCTAAATGCAATTTTGGCTCAATGATGCCCCGAGCGGGGAGGGCATCAGTTGCACTCAGCGCAGAGTGCTGCACATTACGTAGCCGAGGTAGCTGCTGTATATCGACGTTCCCTCCCTCGGCCACACAGCGGAGCTGCCCCCGCCTGCCTACCGCAACAAGCTGAGCTCTTCCCTCTACAGACCCCCTATGGCTGCCCAGTCGCATCGAGCAACATGGAAAACACATAGGGTCTCATGAAACTGAAAACACATACTGTATAGCCTAGAGCCTCATGCAACAGAGATTATTTAGACCTTTGTCAAGGAATTGACACTGAAAAAGGGAGGGAGATAGAAAACCACCTAGTATGGCTGATATCGTGTCTGCACTCAGCAATGCATTCTCCCCAACGGAAGACCCATAGGAGCAGTGTGTGAAACCTTATTTTAGTCTCCTATTGCAGCACAGTTCATGGCTGTATACAATACAGCGCTGTAGCAAATAAAACAAATGGGTACCAAACTACAAGTGGATCCCTGTCTCTGTGACGAGAAGCGAGCCTCTCGCCTCTCGTTACGTAATCTGTCCCACCCCTCTCCCTCCCATCAACGAGCCGCCCCCTCCCGAGAGAGGAGTGTGTGGTGGGGAGGGCGAGGGCTGCAGTAGAAGATCCAACGTGCCCTCCATCCACCACCACCACCCTCTCAGACACATAGCAGGAGAAGAAGAAAGTCACATGGGCAAACAAACATAGAACAGAAGAAAAATACTGCAGAGCAAATCAGCTGAGAGAGAAAATACATGTTTTACTAAAGTCTACTTCAGAGCCACCCAGGACCAAAAATAGCATCTATATTTAGGTCCATGACGTCTCTTACTGGTCACATGCTTGTTACAAAAATCAATAGTTTATTTTTCTTCACATCTCAACTTCTCTCTCGGGGGTATGTTTGGAGAGAGGAAACTTTAGGGCAACTTGTTGCTTTCTAATCCCCCCCGTTGATGCCTAGTTAGTGCATTGAAAGAACCTATTTATTGATGTCGATCTTTAATAAAAGGGTTTCATTTAAAATGCTAACATACTGTAACTGCCGCAGATATATCAAAACAACCAGAACAGGCATTCCTTTAAGAATGGTGATACTGCAGCAGATATCAATACAACCAGAACAGGCATTCCTTTAAGAATGGTGATACTGCAGCAGATATCTAAACAACCAGAACAGGCATTCCTTTAAGAATGGTGATACTGCAGCAGATATCAATACAACCAGAACAGGCATTCCTTTAAGAATGGTGATACTGCAGCAGATATCTAAACAACCAGAACAGGCATTCCTTTAAGAATGGTGATACTGCAGCAGATATCAATACAACCAGAACAGGCATTCCTTTAAGAATGGTGTAACTGCAGCAGATATCAATACAACCAGAACAGGCATTCCTTTAAGAATGGTGTAACTGCAGCAGATATCTAAACAACCAGAACAGGCATTCCTTTAAGAATGGTGTAACTGCAGCAGATATCTAAACAACCAGAACAGGCATTCCTTTAAGAATGGTGTAACTGCAGCAGATACAGTGGGGCAAAAAAGTATTTAGTCAGCCACCAATTGTGCAAGTTCTCCCACTTAAAAAGATGAGAGAGGCCTGTAATTTTCATCATAGGTACACTTCAACTATGCCAGACAAAATTAGAAAAAAAATCCAGAAAATCACATTGTAGGATTTTTAATGAATTTATTTGCAAATTATGGTGGAAACTAAGTATTTGGTCACCTACAAACAAGCAAGATTTCTGGCTCTCACAGACCTGTAACTTCTTCTTTAATAAGAGGCTCCTCTGTCCTCCACTCGTTACCTGTATTAATGGCACCCGTTTGAACTTGTTATCAGTATAAAAGACACCTGTCCACAATCTCAAACAGTCACACTCCAAACTCCACTATGGCCAAGACCAAAGAGCTGTCAAAGGACACCAGAAACAAAATTGTAGACCTGCACCAGGCTGGGAAGCCTGAATCTGCAAAAGGTAAGCAGCTTGGTTTGAAGAAATCAACTGTGGGAGCAATTATTAGGAAATGGAAGACATACAAGACCACTGATAATCTCCCTCGATCTGGGGCTCCACGCAAGATCTCACCCCGTGGGGTCAAAATGATCACAAGAACGGTGGACAAAAATCACAGAACCACACGAGGGGGGACCTAGTGAATGACCTGCAGAGAGCTGGGACCAAAGTAACAAAGCATACCATCAGTAACGCACTACGCCGCCAGGGACTCAAATCCTTCAGTGCCAGACATGTGCCCCTGCTTAAGCCAGTACATGTCCAGGCCCGTCTGAAGTTTGCTAGAGAGCATTTGGATGATCCAGAAGAAGATTGGGAGAATGTCATATGGTCGATGAAACCAAAATATAACTTTTTGGTAAAAACTCAACTCGTCGTGTTTGGAGGACAAAGAATGCTGAGTTGCATCCAAAGAACACCATACCTACTGTGAAGCATGGGGGTGGAAACATCATGCTTTGGGGCTGTTTTTCTGCAAAGGGACCAGGACGACTGATCCATGTAAAGGAAAGAATGAATGGGGCCATGTATCGTGAGATTGAGTGAAAACCTCCTTCCATCAGCAAGGGCATTGAAGATGAAACGTGGCTGGGTCTTTCAGCATGACAATGATCCCAAACACACCCCCCGGGCAACGAAAGAGTAGCTTCGTAAGAAGCATTTCAAGGTCCTGGAGTGGCCTAGCCAGTCTCCAGATCTCAACCCCATAGAAAATCTTTGGAGGGAGTTGAAAGTCCGTGTTGCCCAGCAACAGCCCCAAAACATCACTGCTCTAGAGGAGATCTGCATGGAGGAATGGGCCAAAATACCAGCAACAGTGTGTGAAAACCTTGTGAAAACTTACAGAAAACCTTTGACCTCTGTCATTGCCAACAAAGGGTATATAACAAAGTATTGAGATAAACTTTTGTTATTGACCAAATACTTATTTTCCACCATAATTTGCAAATAAATTCATTAAAAATCCTACAACGTGATTTTATGGATTTTTTTTTTTCATTTTGTCTGTCATAGTTGAAGTGTACCTATAATGAAAATTACAGGCCTCTCATCTTTTTAAGTGGGAGAACTTGCATAATTGGTGGCTGACCAAATAGTTTTTTGCCCCAGTGTATCTAAACGACCAGAACAGGCATTCCTTTAAGAATGGTGTAACTGGAGATTCTTGAAAACAGAATTTTAAATTAAAGCCACTTAAGGTCATTCGATTTGTGTTAAATATCAAATATGACAGTCTAGAGAATTAGATATAAAATATTATTGATCACTGCATTAATGGTACGTAAGCTTATCTGCAAGACAAAAATACAACTTTAAAAAAAAAACAGTCTAGATTCAGCATGTTTCTCTGGGTACCAAGGTGCTGTAGAGAGACTTGAGATCAGACACCTCTGAAACCAAGCAGGATAGTATTATGATACTCTGTCATCAACACTTAAACTGGCGTGCCATGTCTGCCCAAGGCACAGCAACAATGAAGTATGAACACATCCCTTCAACCAACATCTATCACTCCAGTGTTTAATTGCTAATTTGTAATTATTTTGCCTCTATGGCCTATTTATTGCCTTACCTCTGTAATCTTACTACATTTGCACACACTGTATATAGACTTTTCTATTGTGTTATTGACTCTATTTGTTTATGTGTAACTCTTTGATTTTGTCGCACTGCTTTGCTTTATCTTGGCCAGGTCGCAGTTGTAAATGAGAACTTGTTCTCAACTGGCCTACCTGGTTAAATAAAAATGTGAAATAATATTTTTCTCAATAAAATAACTAAAAAAGGTGTTAAAGTTGAGACCATATGGAGACATAGGCGTCCCAATGCTCTACAGTCAAGAGATATTACCAAGGAGGTAAACAATACACAAAACTCAACTGTAGAGCCTTGCACGATGTCAACGTATGTCTCGAATGTGTCACCTATACTGAGACAACCAATACATCGGAAAAGAAGGCCAGAGGAGAGTGGGTTTAGAGTTATTGCCAAGGAGGAGGTGGTAACCATTCTGATTCCAATACCCAGAATACTCGACTGAAACTGACAGAAAAGAAAATGCTATTGATTGACAGGTTTAGAGATCAGTATTACTGAAGTATTTACGGTGCAATACATCACTCCAAAATGGGGCACTACGTCATGTGTTGTGTACACACTTGACACTGACAGATAAGTGCAACGGATGTGAAATGGCTAGCTAGTTAGCGGGTACGCGCTAGTAGCGTTTCAATCAGTTACATCACTTGCTCTGAAACCTAGATGTAGTGTTGCCCCTTGCTCTGCAAGGGCCGCGGCCTTTGTGGAGCGATGGGTAACGATGCTTCGTGGTCGACCGTTGTTGATGTGTGCAGAGGGTCCCTGGTTCGCGCCCGGGTCGGGGCGAGGGGACGTACTAAAGTTATACTGTTACATAAGGAACCGGTGCTGTGCATTTTTCGGGCCACTAAATCAACACTTATTGGGCAGTCTTCTGTAGTGAATCGTATTCAGTTCACCCCCATTACAGAACAGCTACACTGCTACAGTGGGAACGCCTAACAAAAAGACAATCGGAAAATAGTTTTGGTTCAAACCATTCAGACTGACTAAACAGGACAAGTGGACAGGAACATCACCTTGTGGGAATATTTTGTATCGTGGCGACAAAGTCTTGGTGACGGGGGGTGAAGAGAGAGAAAGACGAAAAGGAAAGAAAGAGAGAATGATTAAAAAAAAAATATCAAGAGATGGATGGAGAGATGAGAGATGCTGCTGGCTGGAGACGGAGAAGAGTGGAGGAGAGGGGGGCTGGTGGGGGGGCTTGAAATGAAGAGGTGCAGCATTCTTTACCCAGCAGCCCCGGAGCATGTTCGTCACATGAACTGCAACGCCGCTCTCTCTCTAGTACAACTCTTTCTTTCAAAACCCCCAAACACACAACCATTCACACCACTAGGGGGAAGCACATTCACAAGCATAGAGCAGACCATTCCTGAGTAACAGACACACTGGCGATACATTTCATTCACATATGTGCATGTTCCTTACAATGAACGAAACGCTGCTCTTAACCCCCCCCACCTCTCTACCGGCTCCACACCCACCACCACTACCCCCCCTCCGGCGTCTCCACACCCCCCACCCCCCCTCCAGCGTCTACACACCCCCACTACTCTACCCGCGTCTCCACCCCCCCACCATCACCCCCCCACCACTCTACCCGCATCTCCACTCCTCACACCAGCGTCTCCACCCCCCGACCATCACCCCCCCACCACTCTACCTGCGTATCCACTCCCCCGCCACTCTACCCGCGTCTTCACTCCCCCACCACTCTACCCGCGTCTCCACCCCCCGAACATCACCCCCCCACCCACGTCTCCACCCCCACCATTCTACCAGCGTCTCCACTCCCCCACCATTCTACCAGCGTCTCCACTCCCCCACCATTCTACCACCGTCTCCACCCCCCCACCCGCATCTCCACTCCCCCAACCAGTCGACCCGCGTCTCCACCCCCCCACCTGCGTCTCCACTCCCTCACCACTCTACCTGCGTCTCCACTCCCCCACCATTCGACCCGCATCTCCACCCCCCCCCGCGTCTCCACCCCCACCATTCTACCAGCGTCTCCACTCCCCCACCATTCTACCCGCGTCTCCACCCCCACCACCCGCATCTCCACTCCCCCAACCAGTCGACCCGCGTCTCCACCCCCCCACCCGCATCTCCACCCCCCCACCCGCGTCTCCACCCCCCCAACCAGTCGACCCGCGTCTCCACCCCCCCCACCCGCGTCTCCACTCCCCCAACCACTCTACCCGCATCTCCACTCCCCCACCACTCGACCCGCGTCTCCACTCCCCAACCACTCCACCCGCATCTCCACTCCCCCAAACAGTCGACCCGCGTCTCCACCCCCCCAACCAGTCGACCCGCGTCTCCACCCCCCCCACCCGCGTCTCCACTCCCCCAACCACTCTACCCGCATCTCCACTCAACCACCACTCGACCCGCGTCTCCACTCCCCCAACCACTCGACCCGCGTCTCCATCCCCCCATCCGCATCACCACTCCCCTCACCACTCTACCCGCGTCTCCACTCCCCCACCACTCTAGCCGCGTCTCCACTCCCCTATTCACTCTTCCCGCGTCTCCACTCCCCCAACCACTCGACCCGCATCTCCACTCCCCCAACCACTCTACCCGCGTCTCCACCTCCCCACCCGCGTCTCCACTCCCCCCACCACTCTACCCGTGTCTCCACTCCCCCACCACTCTAGCCGCGTCTCCACTCCCCCAACCACTCGACCCGCGTCTCCACTCCCCCAACACTCGACCCGCGTCTCCACTCCCCCAACACTCGACCCGCGTCTCCACTCCCCCAACACTCGACCCGCGTCTCCACTCCCCCAACCACTCTACCCGCGTCTCCACTCCCCCAACCACTCGACCCGCGTCTCCACCCGCCCAACCACTCGACCCGCGTCTCCACCCCCCCAACAACTCGACCCGCGTCTCCACCCCCCCAACCACTCGACCCGCGTCTCCACCCCCCCAACCACTCGACCCGCGTCTCCACCGCCCCCAACCACTCGACCCGCGTCTCCACCGACCCCAACCACTCGACCCGCGTCTCCACCGCCCCCACCACTCGACCCGCGTCTCCACCGCCCCCACCACTCGACCCGCGTCTCCACCGCCCCCACCACTCGACCCGCGTCTCCACCGCCCCCACCACTCGACCCGCGTCTCCACCGCCCCCACCACTCGACCCGCGTCTCCACTCCCCCAACCACTCTACCCGCGTCTCCACTCCCCCCACCACTCTACCCGCGTCTCCACTCCCCCCACCACTCGACCCGCGTCTCCACTCCCCCCACCACTCGACCCGCGCCTCCACTCCCCCCACCACTCTACCCGCGTCTCCACCCCCCCTACCATTCTACCCGCGTCTCCACTCCCCCACCACTCTACCCGCGTCTCCACCCCCCCACCAATCTACCTGCGTCTCCACTCCCCCCACCACGCTACCCGCGTCTCCACTCCCCCACCACTCTACCCGCGTCTCCACCCCCCCCACCAATCTACCTGCGTCTCCACTCCCCCACCACGCTACCCGCGTCTCCACTCCCCCCACCACTCTACCTGCGTCTCCACCCCCCCACCAGCGCCTCCACCCCCCCACCACTCTAACTGCGTCTCCACCCCCCCACCAGCGCCTCCACCCCCCCACCACGCTACCCACGTCTCCACCCCCCCACCACTCTAACCGCGTCTCCACCCCCCCACCAGCGCCTCCACCCCCCCACCACGCTACCCGCGTCTCCACCCCCCCACCACTCTAACCGCGTCTCCACCCCCCCACCAGCGCCTCCACCCCCCCACCACTCTAACTGCGTCTCCACCCCCCCACCAGCGCCTCCACCCCCCCACCACGCTACCCGCGTCTCCACCCCCCCACCACTCTACCCGCGTCTCCACCCCCCCACCACTCTACCCGCGTCTCCACCCCCCCACCACTCTAACCGCGTCTCCATCCCCCCACCACTCTACCCGCCCATCTACCCCCCCACCACTCTACCCGCGTCTCCACCCCCCCACCACTCTCCCTGCGTCTCCACTCCCCCACCACTCTACCCGCGTCTCCACCCCCCACCACTCTACCTGCGTCTCCACTCTCCCCGCGTCTCCACTCCCCCACCACTCTACCCGCGTCTCCACTCCCCCACCACTCTACCCGCGTCTCCACCCCCCCACCACTCGAACCGCGTCTCCACCCCCCCACCACTCGAACCGCGTCTCCACCCCCCCACCACTCGAACCGCGTCTCCACCCCCCCACCACTCGAACCGCGTCTCCACCCCCCCACCACTCGAACCGCGTCTCCACCCCCCCACCACTCGAACCGCGTCTCCACCCCCACCATCACCCCACCACCTGCGTCACCACCCCCCCCACCACTCTACCTGCGTCTCCACTCCCCCCGCGTCTCCACTCCCCCACCACTCTCCCCGCGTCTCCACTCCCCCACCACTCTACCCGCGTCTCCACTCCCCCACCACTCTACCCGCGTCTCCACTCTCCCCGCGTCTCCACTCCCCCACCACTCTACCCGCGTCTCCACTCCCCCACCACTCTACCCGCGTCTCCACCCCCCCACCACTCTACCCGCGTCTCCACTCCCCCCACCACTCTACCCGCGTCTCCACTCCCCCACCACTCTACCCGCGTCTCCACCCCCCCACCACTCTACCCGCGTCTCCACCCCCCCACCACTCTACCCGCGTCTCCACCCCCCCACCACTCTACCCGAGTCTCCACTCCCCCACCACTCTACCCGCGTCTCCACCCTCCCACCACTCTACCCGCGTCTCCACTCTCCCCGCGTCTCCACTCCCCCACCACTCTACCCGCGTCTCCACCCCCCCCACCACTCTACCCGCGTCTCCACTCCCCCCACCACTCTACCCGCGTCTCCACTCCCCCACCACTCTACCCGCGTCTCCACCCCCCCACCACTCTACCCGCGTCTCCACCCCCCCACCACTCTACCCGCGTCTCCACCCCCCCACCACTCTACCCGAGTCTCCACTCCCCCACCACTCTACCCGCGTCTCCACCCTCCCACCACTCTACCCGCGTCTCCACTCTCCCCGCGTCTCCACTCCCCCACCACTCTACCCGCGTCTCCACCCCCCCACCACTCTACCCGCGTCTCCACCCCCCCCACCACTCTACCCGCGTCTCCACTCCCCCCACCACTCTACCCGCGTCTCCACTCCCCCCACCACTCTACCCGCGTCTCCACCCCCCCACCACTCTACCCGAGTCTCCACTCCCCCACCACTCTACCCGCGTCTCCACCCTCCCACCACTCTACCCGCGTCTCCACTCCCCCACCACTCTACCCGCGTCTCCACTCCCCCACCACTCTACCCGCGTCTCCACTCCACCACCACTCTACCCGCGTCTCCACCCTCTCCCCGCGTCTCTACCCCCCCACCACCCTACCTGCGTCTCCACCCCCCCACCACCCTACCTGCGTCTCCACTCTCCCCGCGTCTCCACTCCCCCACCACTCTACCCGAGTCTCCACTCCCCCACCACTCTACCCGCGTCTCTACTCCCCCACCACTCTACCTGCGTCTCCACTCTCCACCGCGTCTCCACTCGTCTCCACTCCCCCACCACTCTACCCGCGTCTCCACTCCCCCAACCACTCTACCCGCATCTCCACTCCCCCACCACTCGACCCGCGTCTCCACTCCCCAACCACTCCACCCGCATCTCCACTCCCCCAAACAGTCGACCCGCGTCTCCACCCCCCCAACCAGTCGACCCGCGTCTCCACCCCCCCCACCCGCGTCTCCACTCCCCCAACCACTCTACCCGCATCTCCACTCAACCACCACTCGACCCGCGTCTCCACTCCCCCAACCACTCGACCCGCGTCTCCATCCCCCCATCCGCATCACCACTCCCCTCACCACTCTACCCGCGTCTCCACTCCCCCACCACTCTAGCCGCGTCTCCACTCCCCCAATCACTCTTCCCGCGTCTCCACTCCCCCAACCACTCGACCCGCATCTCCACTCCCCCAACCACTCTACCCGCGTCTCCACCTCCCCACCCGCGTCTCCACTCCCCTCACCACTCTACCCGTGTCTCCACTCCCCCACCACTCTAGCCGCGTCTCCACTCCCCCAACCACTCGACCCGCGTCTCCACTCCCCCAACACTCGACCCGCGTCTCCACTCCCCCAACACTCGACCCGCGTCTCCACTCCCCCAACACTCGACCCGCGTCTCCACTCCCCCAACACTCGACCCGCGTCTCCACTCCCCCAACACTCGACCCGCGTCTCCACTCCCCCAACCACTCTACCCGCGTCTCCACTCCCCCAACCACTCGACCCGCGTCTCCACCCGCCCAACCACTCGACCCGCGTCTCCACCCCCCCAACAACTCGACCCGCGTCTCCACCCCCCCAAGCACTCGACCCGCGTCTCCACCCCCCAACCACTCGACCCGCGTCTCCACCGCCCCCAACCACTCGACCCGCGTCTCCACCGACCCCAACCACTCGACCCGCGTCTCCACCGCCCCCACCACTCGACCCGCGTCTCCACCGCCCCCACCACTCGACCCGCGTCTCCACCGCCCCCACCACTCGACCCGCGTCTCCACCGCCCCCACCACTCGACCCGCGTCTCCACCGCCCCCACCACTCGACCCGCGTCTCCACTCCCCCAACCACTCTACCCGCGTCTCCACTCCCCCCACCACTCGACCCGCGTCTCCACTCCCCCCACCACTCGACCCGCGTCTCCACTCCCCCCACCACTCGACCCGCGCCTCCACTCCCCCCACCACTCTACCCGCGTCTCCACCCCCCACCACTCTACCCGCGTCTCCACCCCCCCTACCATTCTACCCGCGTCTCCACTCCCCCACCACTCTACCCGCGTCTCCACCCCCCCACCAATCTACCTGCGTCTCCACTCCCCCCACCACGCTACCCGCGTCTCCACTCCCCCACCACTCTACCCGCGTCTCCACTCCCCCAAACAGTCGACCCGCGTCTCCACCCCCCCAACCAGTCGACCCGCGTCTCCACCCCCCCCACCCGCGTCTCCACTCCCCCAACCACTCTACCCGCATCTCCACTCAACCACCACTCGACCCGCGTCTCCACTCCCCCAACCACTCGACCCGCGTCTCCATCCCCCCATCCGCATCACCACTCCCCTCACCACTCTACCCGCGTCTCCACTCCCCCACCACTCTAGCCGCGTCTCCACTCCCCCAATCACTCTTCCCGCGTCTCCACTCCCCCAACCACTCGACCCGCATCTCCACTCCCCCAACCACTCTACCCGCGTCTCCACCTCCCCACCCGCGTCTCCACTCCCCTCACCACTCTACCCGTGTCTCCACTCCCCCACCACTCTAGCCGCGTCTCCACTCCCCCAACCACTCGACCCGCGTCTCCACTCCCCCAACACTCGACCCGCGTCTCCACTCCCCCAACACTCGACCCGCGTCTCCACTCCCCCAACACTCGACCCGCGTCTCCACTCCCCCAACACTCGACCCGCGTCTCCACTCCCCCAACCACTCTACCCGCGTCTCCACTCCCCCAACCACTCGACCCGCGTCTCCACCCGCCCAACCACTCGACCCGCGTCTCCACCCCCCCAACAACTCGACCCGCGTCTCCACCCCCCCAAGCACTCGACCCGCGTCTCCACCCCCCCCAACCACTCGACCCGCGTCTCCATCGCCCCCAACCACTCGACCCGCGTCTCCACCGACCCCAACCACTCGACCCGCGTCTCCACCGCCCCCACCACTCGACCCGCGTCTCCACCGCCCCCACCACTCGACCCGCGTCTCCACCGCCCCCACCACTCGACCCGCGTCTCCACCGCCCCCACCACTCGACCCGCGTCTCCACTCGACCCGCGTCTCCACTCCCCCAACCACTCTACCCGCGTCTCCACTCCCCCCACCACTCGACCCGCGTCTCCACTCCCCCCACCACTCGACCCGCGCCTCCACTCCCCCCACCACTCTACCCGCGTCTCCACCCCCCACCACTCTACCCGCGTCTCCACCCCCCCTACCATTCTACCCGCGTCTCCACTCCCCCACCACTCTACCCGCGTCTCCACCCCCCCACCAATCTACCTGCGTCTCCACTCCCCCCACCACGCTACCCGCGTCTCCACTCCCCCACCACTCTACCCGCGTCTCCACCCCCCCCCACCAATCTACCTGCGTCTCCACTCCCCCACCACGCTACCCGCGTCTCCACTCCCCCCACCACTCTACCTGCGTCTCCACCCCCCCACCAGCGCCTCCACCCCCCCACCACTCTAACTGCGTCTCCACCCCCCCACCAGCGCCTCCACCCCCCCACCACGCTACCCGCGTCTCCACCCCCCCCACCACTCTAACCGCGTCTCCACCCCCCCACCAGCGCCTCCACCCCCCCACCACTCTAACTGCGTCTCCACCCCCCCACCAGCGCCTCCACCCCCCCACCACGCTACCCGCGTCTCCACCCCCCCACCACTCTACCCGCGTCTCCACCCCCCCACCACTCTACCCGCGTCTCCACCCCCCCACCACTCTAACCGCGTCTCCATCCCCCCACCACTCTACCCGCCCATCTACCCCCCCACCACTCTACCCGCGTCTCCACCCCCCCACCACTCTCCCTGCGTCTCCACTCCCCCACCACTCTACCCGCGTCTCCACCCCCCCACCACTCTACCTGCGTCTCCACTCTCCCCGCGTCTCCACTCCCCCACCACTCTACCCGCGTCTCCACTCCCCCACCACTCTACCCGCGTCTCCACCCCCCCACCACTCGAACCGCGTCTCCACCCCCCCACCACTCGAACCGCGTCTCCACCCCCCCACCACTCGAACCGCGTCTCCACCCCCCCACCACTCGAACCGCGTCTCCACCCCCCCACCACTCGAACCGCGTCTCCACCCCCACCATCACCCCACCACCTGCGTCACCACCCCCCCCACCACTCTACCCGCGTCTCCACTCCCCCCGCGTCTCCACTCCCCCACCACTCTCCCCGCGTCTCCACCCCCCCACCAGCGCCTCCACCCCCCCACCACTCTAACTGCGTCTCCACCCCCCCACCAGCGCCTCCACCCCCCCACCACGCTACCCGCGTCTCCACCCCCCCACCACTCTACCCGCGTCTCCACCCCCCCACCACTCTACCCGCGTCTCCACCCCCCCACCACTCTAACCGCGTCTCCATCCCCCCACCACTCTACCCGCCCATCTACCCCCCCACCACTCTACCCGCGTCTCCACCCCCCCACCACTCTCCCTGCGTCTCCACTCCCCCACCACTCTACCCGCGTCTCCACCCCCCCACCACTCTACCTGCGTCTCCACTCTCCCCGCGTCTCCACTCCCCCACCACTCTACCCGCGTCTCCACTCCCCCACCACTCTACCCGCGTCTCCACCCCCCCACCACTCGAACCGCGTCTCC
Source organism: Salvelinus fontinalis (assembly GCF_029448725.1). Taxonomy (NCBI): domain Eukaryota; kingdom Metazoa; phylum Chordata; class Actinopteri; order Salmoniformes; family Salmonidae; genus Salvelinus; species Salvelinus fontinalis. The sequence goes on from NC_074669.1 coordinate 5,456,065, forward strand.
ACCCCCCCACCACTCGAACCGCGTCTCCACCCCCCCACCACTCGAACCGCGTCTCCACCCCCCCACCACTCGAACCGCGTCTCCACCCCCACCATCACCCCACCACCTGCGTCACCACCCCCCCCACCACTCTACCCGCGTCTCCACTCCCCCCGCGTCTCCACTCCCCCACCACTCTCCCCGCGTCTCCACTCCCCCACAACTCTACCCGCGTCTCCACTCCCCCACCACTCTACCCGCGTCTCCACCCCCCCACCACTCTACCCGCGTCTCCACTCCCCCCACCACTCTACCCGCGTCTCCACTCCCCCACCACTCTACCCGCGTCTCCACCCCCCCACCACTCTACCCGCGTCTCCACCCCCCCACCACTCTACCCGCGTCTCCACCCCCCCACCACTCTACCCGAGTCTCCACTCCCCCACCACTCTACCCGCGTCTCCACCCTCCCACCACTCTACCCGCGTCTCCACTCTCCCCGCGTCTCCACTCCCCCACCACTCTACCCGCGTCTCCACCCCCCCCACCACTCTACCCGCGTCTCCACCCCCCCCACCACTCTACCCGCGTCTCCACTCCCCCCACCACTCTACCCGCGTCTCCACTCCCCCCACCACTCTACCCGCGTCTCCACCCCCCCACCACTCTACCCGAGTCTCCACTCCCCCACCACTCTACCCGCGTCTCCACCCTCCCACCACTCTACCCGCGTCTCCACCCTCCCACCACTCTACCCGCGTCTCCACTCCCCCACCACTCTACCCGCGTCTCCACTCCCCCACCACTCTACCCGCGTCTCCACTCCCCCACCACTCTACCCGCGTCTCCACTCCACCACCACTCTACCCGCGTCTCCACTCCACCACCACTCTACCCGCGTCTCCACCCTCTCCCCGCGTCTCTACCCCCCCACCACCCTACCTGCGTCTCCACCCCCCCACCACCCTACCTGCGTCTCCACTCTCCCCGCGTCTCCACTCCCCCACCACTCTACCCGAGTCTCCACTCCCCCACCACTCTACCCGCGTCTCTACTCCCCCACCACTCTACCTGCGTCTCCACTCTCCCCGCGTCTCCACTCTCCCCACCACTCTACCCGCGTCTCCACTCCCCCACCACTCTACCCGCGTCTCCACTCCCCCACCACTCTACCCGCGTCTCCACCCTCCCACCACTCGAACAGCGTCTCCACCCCCCCCACCACTCGAACCGCGTCTCCACCCCCCACCATTCTACCAGCGTCTCCACCCCCACCATCACCCCACCACCTGCGTCACCACCCCCCCACCTCTCTACCCGCGTCTCCACTCTCCCCGCGTCTCCACTCCCCCACCACTCCACCCGCGTCTCCACTCCCCCACCACTCCACCCGCGTCTCCACTCCCCCACCACTCCCCCCGCGTCTCCACCCTCCCACCACTCCCCCCGCGTCTCCACCCTCCCACCACTCTACCCGCGTCTCCACCCCCCCACCACTCGAACCGCGTCTCCACCCCCACCTGTCTCCACCCCCCCACCATTCTACCAGCGTCTCCACCCCCACCATCACCCCACCATTCTACCAGCGTCTCCACCATCACCCCACCACCTGCGTCACCACCCCCTCCACCACTCTAACCGCGTCTCCACTCCCCCACCACTCGACCCGCGTCTCCACCCCCTCCAACCCGCATCTCCACCCCCCTCACAACCCGCGTCTCCACCCACCCACCAGCGTTTCCACCCCCCACCACTCTACCCGCGTCTCCACTCACACCCCTTGGTCTCCACTCCCCCACCACTCGACCCGCATCTCCACCACTCCACCCGCGTCTCCACCCCCCCCAACCCGCATCTCCACCCCCCATCTCCACCCACCAGCGTTTCCACCCCCCCACCACTCAACCCGCGTCTCCACCCACCCACCAGCGTCTCCACCCCCCCCCCCCCCCAACCCGCATCTCCACCCCCCTCACACCCCTTGGTCTCCACTCCCCCACCACTCGACCCGCGTCTCCACCCACCCACCAGCGTCTCCACCCTCCAGCCTGCCAAACCTCAATGTGTAACAATCAATGTGGAGATTGACTACATACCTATAATGGTTACATACGAACGTCCATGCAACATGACAATGATTTTTTGAATCTACGACAAGATAATAACCGATCACAGAGCTAGAGCGCAGACAAACCCGAACCCCGAGGCATAGAAACCGAGAGTATATCAAACTAGGTCATTATATCAATGTGACACGTGTTCGATCCCTTAAACGCACATGGCATTCATTTTGTACCAAATTAAAATATCATTCCAAACCCAGAAAAAAATTTTTTTAGACAAACGTGCGTCATGATGCAGAGAAAGATGTGGCCGTTTTGCATATGAGAACGTCTAAGATAAAACCTATCCGGATGCTATGGAGTGCGCGATGGGCCAATTGCGCAGCAAAACGAAAACGCGCTTCTCCTCCAGACGCAGTAGTATTCTCGAATGAGGAGACTGGATAACTGGGTCAAGCTAGGCCAAAGCTATTGCAACGAGATTAGTCTCCGCATTATGCAAAGACACGATCCTAAACATGTCTACACAGCGAAGACAAACTTCTAGATGACCAAAACGGCGACAGAAAGCCCTATAGTTTTAACCCACACAAATAAACAATTTTTAAACGAGAAACTGTCTGGATACGAATTGGACCAAATACAGCCAGAGGCAAACAAACTAATAATCAAAGATCAATATATTTGATAACCCATTGCGTCAACAAAAAAACATGGTAACACAGTACGCATGACCAAATATATAAACTGTTGAATAACCCAACGATGTTAACATTAGGCATCTATATTTATAGAATTGGGCAGGTTGTTCCTACATCAAGTGGATGGGCAATTGTTGCCCAGTGTGCCGCTGGATGAATGCTCACCCACAACACATGACAGATCACAACAGATCACAACAGATCTCTGAATGAGCGCACAACCTGCGCAAATTGGTTTGTGGTTCATCTATACTGGACATCTTTGTCGATTCTAAAGCAGGGCGAAAAACGCTGGTTTGGGTTCTGGAACATCAGTCAGAGGTGCTGAAGTGCGGGTGTTGCGCACACACACACACACACAAAAAAAAAGATTTAGCCAATAAGCATGATCTTGTTAATAACCAGTTAGTGCGTTTACTCGATAGCCCTGTTACACAACTCGACTTTCTAATGTCGCTGATACGTCAAAAATGACGAGAATACAGTTTTTTGGGGAATTGCAAAGTTTCCCTGAAATATCCCAATGTTGACATTTTATTGTCGAGTTCAGGGCTTATTGAACAGCCTTCGTGACTTGGGTTTTTTCGTAAGGAATTCGTGTGACCAACTCACCTGCCCATTTGCCCAATTTCGGAGAGAGCAACTGTCCATTTCCCAAGACCCAAATCCGAAAACCTTGGAGGAGTCGGTGGAGCACCCATAAAGACAGTGAGGCCACGGTGAATGTCCCGACCCAGAAGAGTGGCGTCTCCGTCATATGAAGCATGTCGTCCACCTTCAACGAATGCATGACAGCGGCTTTTTAGTGACTGTTTGGAGACCTCAAATTTAGGCAACGTGCTCTAATTTCAAGACACACCGTGAGTCCCTTTATAAGGTGGTTGTAGCGTCACACTCCCACAACTCCCCCAACACTCGTCTATCCAGATTTAAGCACACGCCCACCACCTACTCTACGGCTGCCTGCAAACCCCCCTCCACTCGTGATTGGCTACAACAGCTGTCTACCAATAGAAACGGCCCACACTTTGGTGAATTTACATGTCAATCACAAAGAGTCTATTCCCATTCATGCAATTTTGTGTGTGAAGGAGGGGGGGTCACATGTAGGTCCTAGGTGAGGAGCGATTGGGCGCACATTACGGCAACTTCTTTTCCGAGCCTTTTATTGGCTCTTGTCAAACAGGTTTTTCAGTTTCAGTCAGGGTTATGAAACCCTCCAAACCCACGCGTTCAAAAAAAACTGTCCACACCACTTTATGAATGGAAGGATGCTCCGATTGGTCGAACAATAATCTATCCACCAGCCTCCCGGAGAGCTTTTGGAAAGACGCCATTCGATAAAGAAATGTCTATCATTGGTATCAGCGCGCACCCTTCTGGACATGACTCATTCGCCTATTTTAAGCACCGTGGTACCATTATATTGATAATTACAACATGTGATAGGGTATGTGTGAGTAAGCATTTTACTGTTAGTCTAAACCTATTGTCTACGAAGCATGTGACGAATACAATTGTATTTTGTTTGACATTTCACAGTTAAAGCTTATAAGCACACGCGTGTTTTTTTTGCTTACATTTTATGAGAGCTTAGAGGCGCGCGTGAACAAGAGCAACTCCCCCCCCATAAAAACTACAAACCCCATCTGGCCGGTTTCATTCTATTCTCATGTTTCGCGAGACTACTGTCTCGCCATAGTAAATCAAAGATGGTGGATAAATAAAGACGTCCCACTCCCACAACTGTGACAAAAAAAATCAAAGTTCCGGTCTGCTTAAGGGGTCTCTCATTAGCACCAATGCATTAGCAGCTGTGTCTGGTCTGCTCAGTTGAATATGAACCAGAGAAAATGAGAGTGAGATGTCTCGCTTCCTCTTCTGTCTCTGAGTAAATTTCCCAAACACGGAAGAGGAGGGGTGGATGTGTGATTATATAAACAGAGAGACAGTCAGTGAATTTCTAACATTTTATTCCGTTGCACTGTACATTTGTGAGCCACAATGACAAGTCGAACATGATTATTGAGAGAATATGCGTCTCCTTTGCGCGATGTCACGACTGTGGAAAAATGTAGACTTGTTGTTAGGCATTTTGAGGTACAGTGCGTCAGCTAGCAATCCAGACTGAGCGTCTCACAACAGTGTATCCTAGGCTATTCTTGCCTTGAAGACACCCCGCTGTCGCCATAGTCTATTAGCTGTATGCTTGCACCGACATGTAACTTAACATGAAATATGAACAAACCACAAATGCCTTAGAACATTTTACCAATGCAATGTGCTCAGCAAAATGTGCTTAGTAGGAAAAAACGATTGACTTTTGACAAGTCATCATTCAATCATTTGCATTCTTTGACAGAAGTGAAGATCATTCGATATATACGTGATAGGTAGCGCCTACGTTATGGCTTGGATGAACTGGCGTTTCAGACGTTTATCTCACTTTTGTAACATAGCCTATTTGGCATAGTAGCAAACTTACAGAATATTCTTACATGAATATATCTCTTCAGATGATAGGATATTACTCAAACAGGGGTTATTCATTAAGAGGTAGCCTATTTTATTTATCATCCTGCTTAGATAGCTTATGAATGTGATGTAACTTAACTTTACCAACTATAGAGCCATTTTATAAAGGTCCATCAGAATTAATCTCTAAATTAAAGACAGCAACAAAAACAAAGGGGCAAAAACATTTACAATCAATGAGTATTTTGAAAAGATCTTTCAGCATTTGAGATCTTATGAACGTGCATCAAAGAGACATGACTTACAGTCTATACCCATCAAATGAATACAACAATTCCACATGTAATTGTAAATTAGGATAAAAATACATTCATATATTCAGCACTCTTCATATGTCACGTCCATCTGTTTTGTGAGTTACGTCAGTAGTAGTTATTCACACTGCTCTGAGCCCCCACCACGAACATCTGAAAAACAGTGATTATGCGTCAGCCCATAACGTTAGCAATACACAATGACACCCCAGCCAAAAATAGAGAGATTTTTTTTAAATGCCCAAAAATAAGAGGTGAAATCAACAATTCATCACCCCATTCACGCACAGATATTTCAGAATAATTTCAAAACAATCATATCAATGCTGAAAATATCCAACACCTTTCTCATCTCCAATGAAGAAGTAGTTATATTTACCACATAACATAACTCACAACAACTTCCTCAACCTGTCATTATGATTTTCTGCCATGGTTTCAAATATGACAATGCACAATAAACAAAAAAAGGATATGTAAATATTCTACACGACTTTGTCGGCTACTCAAACACCCAACAGCTTATTTAGCAACAAATTCCATACATCATGCCACGCAACAACATTTTCTCTTGTAGAGAATATATATATATATATATATGTGTTTTTGCACATGCATTTTTTTTAATGGAACATCATGTGATGAATTATAGACAGGTATGTATTCATAAAGACCTATACGCAGTCACACACCGATTATACATTAACAGAAATAGTGTCCCCGGTAACACATTAAAAATAAGGCATTTATTGACATTGCAACAGCCCATTTGATGGAAAATATAAAACACATTTCAGCGTTGGGAGTTCAAAGGAGATCTGTATATTCTAATGGTCTAATCCTGCATCATCTGAATAACTGGCTGTATGAATCGGCTAAGAAACACTACTCTGCTGTCAGACAGTCACTCTAGTTCTTCAATATCTTCAATAAATAAATATCCTGTAATATGTTTTAACTGTCCTGTCTTCTAGTTAGGCCATGTAGTATGTATTTTCAGTGCAATTTGTAATGATGTAAATTCTGCTTTTCTACAGTTTTTCTTTCAAGTCAAAGTCAAATGCATCCTATTTGACTTAAACACATTTCAGCGTCGTGTGCAGTTGGAATGGGACATACAACTCATTCAGAATTACAGAAAATATATGGACTCTCATCTTGACAATATTCTGAAACACCTGGGTGTTGCATACATTTCCCCTGAAACACACACAGTTACTCCACTAGTATCGCGTGGGCTGCTACACTTTCCCCTCTCTTTTGTCCAGTTCATATAATTTCCCCCCTGTTTCAAACAATCACCATGTGTATGTTTATCTCTGTTTTGTACGTACATTTGACATTTGTAATAAAATATACCAATCAATATTTTCTTTGATGTGTAAGTGTTTAAAATGGCCCCTCGAAGTCATACGGAGAGCGCAACAGTTTAGCACTGCCGTTCAGTGGACAGCGACACTCATCTAACAGCCCCCAGCTCGGCTGCTCATGTGCTCCAATATTATGTCCTCTCAATATTAAAGCAATTGTTCATGATGTTTAGGGAACTTTTTCTCCACAGACAAGGTATGTACCAATATGCATACAGCTGTGCATACATTTTTCAAGCTCTTCCCTGCTGGCACATGCTGCATGTGCTTCAAAATACAACGTGAATTTACAGACCTTGCTTTTTATTTTGTTTTTATCTGATTATTTCTAACCTGGTCACAATTCCACACTGAAACTGCCACATTAAGGCAATCTAATTGCTCTTATCTTTGACAACATTTGAAATACACAATATAATATCTGTGTAAGAGTAAAGGACAAAATACCCGGTTTCTTGACAAACGTATGATTCAGTCACAGTACCACAGTTTTCAAATATACCATCAAACTGCCTGCTCCTTCACAAACGAGTAGAGCGCGTATTCACACTGAGAATTACAGCAATACTTTACCGAGCCCAAGCACAGTCTATCAAGAATTTCAGTTCTAACTTCATCAAACACTCCCTAACAAACTAACAAGCAATTTACTAATGTCTTAGTTGTACGACACAGAACATAAGACATTTTGATAAGTAATTAACGTCTTTCTAATATTTTGATAAATTACAGTACCGTGATAATATCTGCATGGTTAAATCAAATCAGTAGGCCACACAAGGTCGTACTTAAAGACTACATGATTTTGCAAGCAAAAGAGTCTAACTATATAATGCTAAAATGTATTACATTTCTTAGGGAGAGGACATAAAATTTTATCAATCAATATATTCATACACATCCTCTATCTCTCTCTCTCTCTCACACACACACACACGTGCAAACACACACACACACACACCTTTCCAGACACCCCTCTTACATACTGTATACTAACACACACTCTTGAAACAGACAAACACACTATTTTATCTCTCTCTCACACACACACAATATTATTTGGTAGTTCAAAGGACATCTGTATATTCTAATGGTCTAATCCTGCATCATCTGAATAACTGGCTGTATGAATCGGCTAAGAAACACTACTCTGCTGTCAGACAGTCACTCTAGTTCTTCAATATCTTCAATAAATAAATATCCTGTAATATGTTTTAACTGTCCTGTCTTCTAGTTAGGCCATGTAGTATGTATTTTCAGTGCAATTTGTAATGATGTAAATTCTGCTTTTCTTCAGTTTTTCTTTCAAATCAAAGTCAACTGCATCCTATTTGACGCTGAGTACTATGTGTACTACACTATAATACTATGTGTACTACACTATAATACTATGTATTCTACACTATACTACTATGTATACTACACTATAATACTATGTGTACTACACTATAATGCTATGTATATTTCACTATAATACTATGTGCTGGCCGTAACCTATATATTAATAGTCTAATATATATAGAAGTGGAAACATTGATCATAAACAAGACTTTAAATCGTTTCTCTGGTTCTGAAATTGTTTGAACTTTCTAACATTTTTTTTTTTAATTGTCAGAACCGCCACAGAACACAGAACTTTTCAAGAATTGGTTGGATTCTAACCTGGTCACAATTACACAATGAAACTGCCATGTTTAGGCTACCTAATCTTTGACAACTTTTGAAAATAACTAATACATACAGTATTTATATTTGGATGGAGCTGCTACCACAGAGTAATTCAATGTTATGTAGAGTACCATTTAATGGGCAAGTGTTGAGGTGGGCAGAGGTCAAAGGACAGAGGGCAGAGGACCCACCAATGTTGTCTCTATATCTATGGAGAATTTAACAGTGTAGTTTTGTTTCATCCCATGCCTACAGCCAATGGTTGCGTCTAAAATGGCACCCCTATTCCCTTTATTCGTGCACTACCTTTCACCAGAGCCTTATACAGTCTAGTGGATAATTACCTGGAACTCTTTTCTTCTGGAGGCAGAGTGACAGGTGTGCATCAGACGCGGTCCAGGTTGAGAGGATACACACACACACACACACACACGCACACACGCACACACACACACACACACACACACACACACACACACACACCCTAACTTATCTTTACATGTTGGAGTTGAAAATGTTCACCTCAACTAAGACAATCATTACCAGTACAACTATTGTAAACTTATACCTACAATTTATCTAAGTAAATCTTAGAGCTTCAAGAACACTGCCAATTCAAGAGCAAAATTAGGATTCAAGATCAGCTGCTAAATATTTTGCATGTGTGCTAACATATGTCTCTTGGAACAAAGAAAAAACTATTTTCTCCTCTCACATTGAATTATCAATGGGATACTTCACAAATGGAACAGGAGGATTGACTACTCTTTGTCCTTTTTCTGTTCTAAGAATACTCTGTAATTTGTATTTTCTAAGAATATTCATTGTCCTTTTTCTGTTCCAGGAATACTCTGTAATTTGTATATTCTAAGAATATTAATTGTCATTTTTCTGTTCTAAGAATACTCTGTAATTTGTATATTCTAAGAATATTAATTGTCATTTTTCTGTTCTAAGAATACTCTGTAATTTGTATTTTCTAAGAATATTCATTGTCATTTTTCTGTTCTAAGAATACTCTGTCATTTGTATATTCTAAGAATATTAATTGTCATTTTTCTGTTCTAAGAATACTCTGTCTGTCACGTTCCTGATCTGTTTTCCTTTGTTATGTATTTGTTTTAGTTGGTCAGGGCGTGAGTTGGGTGGGTTGGTCTAGGTTTCTATTTCTATGTTGGGTTTTTGTGTTCGGCCTGGTATGATTCTCAATCAGAGACAGGTGTGTATCGTTTGTCTCTGATTGGGAGTCATACTAAGGCAGCCAGGGTTTCACTGGTGTTTTTGTGGGTGTTTGTTCTTGTGTCAGCGTTTGGGCCACACAGGACTGTTGCAGGTTAGTCACGTTTGTTGTTTTGTTAATTTGTAGTGTTTGTTGGTTTGCCATTAAAACATGAATACCTACTACTCCGCATCTTGGTCCGATCCATGCTCCTCCTCGTCTGAGGAGGAGAACGACTACGACAACCTTTACAGAAACACCCACCAAAACAGGATCAAGCGGAGTGGAGAAGGAAGGCAGGAACAACAACAATGGGGAAAAGATGAATGGACTTGGGAGGAGATCCTAGACGGTAAAGGACCCTGGGCAGAGCCAGTGGAGTGTCGCCGCCCCAAAGCGGAGCTGGAGGCAGCGAAAGCGGAGAGGAGGTTTTATGAGGCTAAAGCAAGGCAGAGCGGCTGGAAGCCCGAGAGGCTCACCCAAAAATTTCTTGGGGGGGGGGGCTAAAGGGGAGTGTGGCGAAGCCGGGTTGGTTACCTGAGCCAACTCCCCGGGCTTACCGTGGAGTGAGAGGGCGTCGTACTGGTCAGACACCGTGTTATGCGCTAAAGCGCACGGTGTCCCCAGTACGCGTGCTTAGCCCAGTGCGGGCTATTCCACCTTGCCGCACTGGGAGGGCTGGGTTGGGCATCGAGCCGGATGTCATGAAGCCGGCCCAACGTATCTGGCCTCCAGTACGTCTCCTCGGGCCGGCGTACATGGCACCAGCCTTACAGGTGGTGTCCCCGGTTCGCCTGCATAGCCCAGTGCGGGCTATTCCACCTCGCCGCACTGGCAGGGCTACGGGGACCATTCAACCTGGTAGGGTTGGGGAGGCTCGGTGCTCAAGAGCACGTGTCCTCCTTCACGGTCCGGTATATCCGGCGCCACCTTCCCACCCCAGCTCAGTACCACCAGTGCCTACTCCACGCACCAGGCTTCCAGTGCGTTTCCAGAGCCCTGTTCCTCCTCCACGCACTCTCCCTGTGGTGCATGTCTCCAGCCCAGTGCCTCCAGTTCCGGCACCACGCACCAGGCCTACTGTGCGCCTCAGCAGGTCAGAGTCGGCCGTCTGCCCAACGCCGCCTGCGCTGCTTGCCTGCTCAGCGCTGCCCGAACTGTCTGCCTGCCCAGCGTGGTCTGAACTGTCTGCCTGCCCAGCGCTGCCCGTCTGTCCCGAGCCTTCAGAGCCGTCCAGCCAGGACCAGCCAGAGCCGTCCAGCCAGGACCAGCCAGAGCCGTCCAGCCAGGACCAGCCAGAGCCGTCCAGCCAGGACCTGCCAGAGCCGTCCAGCCAGGACCAGCCAGAGCCGTCCAGCCAGGACCAGCCAGAGCCGTCCAGCCAGGACCAGCCAGAGCCGTCCAGCCAGGACCAGCCAGAGCCGTCCAGCCAGGATCAGCCAGAGCCGTCCAGCCAGGATCAGCCAGAGCCCCTCAGCCAGGACCTGCCAGAGCCCCTCAGCCAGGACCTGCCAGAGTCCCTCAGCCAGGACCTGCCAGAGTCCCTCAGCCAGGACCTGCCAGAGTCCCTCAGCCAGGACCTGCCAGAGTCCCTCAGCCAGGAGCTGCCGTCCCTCAGCCCGGAGCTGCTGGTCCTTATCCCGGTGCTGCCCCTTATCCCGATGCTGCCCCTTCATTTAGGTGGGTTTAGTTGGAGGGTGGTCATTGGGAGGGGGATACGGAAGCGGGGAGTGACTATGGTGGGGTGGGGACCTCGCCCAGCGCCAGAGCCGCCACCGTGGACAGACGCCCACCGACCCTCCCCTAGACTTTGTGCTGGTGTGCCCGGAGTTCGCACCTTAAGGGGGGGTTCTGTCACGTTCCTGACCTGTTTTCCTTTGTTATGTATTTGTTTTAGTTGGTCAGGGCGTGAGTTGGGTGGGTTGGTCTAGGTTTCTATTTCTATGTTGGGTTTTTGTGTTCGGCCTGGTATGATTCTCAATCAGAGACAGGTGTGTATCGTTTGTCTCTGATTGGGAGTCATACTAAGCCAGCCAGGGTTTCACTGGTGTTTTTGTGGGTGTTTGTTCTTGTGTCAGCGTTTGGGCCACACAGGACTGTTGCAGGTTAGTCACGTTTGTTGTTTTGTTAATTTGTAGTGTTTGTTGGTTTGCCATTAAAACATGAATACCTACTACTCCGCATCTTGGTCCGATCCATGCTCCTCCTCGTCTGAGGAGGAGAACGACTACGACAACCTTTACACTGTCATTTGTATTTTCTAAGAATATTCATTGTCCTTTTTCTGTTCCAAGAATACTCTGTAGTTTGTATATTCTAAGAATATTCATGGTAATTTTTCTGTTCTAAGAATACTCTGTAATTTTTCTGTACTAAGCATATTCTGTAATTTTTATATTCAAAGAATACTCTGTCTTTTTTCTGTTCTTAGAATACTCGTGATCATTTTTTCCGTTCTAAAAATACTCTGTAATTGTTCTGTTCTAATCTCTTTATCAAACTGGATATTAGTTTCAGAGGACAAGAGCTTTAAATCAATGACCAAAACAATATACTAATATAATATTTTGAGAACAGAAGTATGTGCAGTTGTACATGTGTGGCTTTATATCTGGATTTATATACAGTCATTGATATCAAACAAAGTTTTTGAAACATATACATATTGTTTGCTCACAAATACATGCATGATTTCCTTGGCTTGTTCTGAGTATCATCTCATAAATGGCATCTATAGCACCAGGAAATGACCGAATCTGACGCCAGAATGGCACCTACCCACGTCTGCCTGGTCTATATGAGACACCTTACTTTAACCATTGTTTATTTGAGTATTTTTCATGACAAAGCATGCTGGGTAAAATGCTCCTTTTTAAAGAAGCACACACTCAACAAGACACAGAGACAATGACTAACAAGATATAGTGACAATGACTAACAAGATACAGTGACAATGACTAACAAGATATAGTGACAATGACTAACAAGATATAGTGACAATGACTAACAAGATATAGTGACAACGACTAACAAGATATAGTGACAACGACTAACAAGATATAGTGACAACGACTAACAAGATATAGTGACAACGACTAACAAGATATAGTGACAATGACTAACAAGATACAGTGACAATGACTAACAAGATACAGAAACATTGACTAACAAGACACAGTGACAATGACTAACAAGATACAGTGACAATGACTAACAAGACACAGAGACATTGACTAACAAGACACAGCGACAATGACTAACAAGACACAGTGACAATGACTAACAAGACACAGAAAGATTGACTAACAAGACACAGTGACAATGACTAACAAGATACAGTGACAATGACTAACAAGACACAGTGACAATGACTAACAAGACACAGTGACATTGACTAACAAGACACAGACACATTGACTAACAAGATACAGTGACAATGACTAACAAGACACAGAAACATTGACTAACAAGACACGGTGACAATGACTAACAAGACACAGAGAGGATGATTAAGAGGACACAGAGAGGATGGAACCCTAAGTCTTGTTTCTATCCCTGACCTCTGGTACCGTAAATGTCAGAATAAGAGTACTGATCTAGGATCAGCCACCCACCTGTCCATATAATCTTATCCATTGGGATCCAAAAGACAAAACTGAGCCTACAACAGCACTCCTAATATGATATGGATGATCTTGTTCCCCCTGACACCGAATAGACTGTATTCATGGTTTTACTTCCAATGAAATGTTAAGTTCTGCTTGAGAGACTCTCCTCAGAAAACAGTGAGGTCGGCAGTATTGTCAGCCTTTGAGATTTGTTTCGGGAACAGATTAGGACAAAATTTGGGCAATTTCATTATGTATCTAGACACACTCTAGATGTTGCTCTTTTTTCCCTCCAAGTTTGTTGTCTCTCTCTCTCTCTCTACGTCTCTCGCTCTCTCTCTCTCTCTCTCTCGCTCTCTCATAGTGCATGTGCCCCGCCCAAAATGGCCGTCATTCAGCGTACCTCCTCTCTCGTTGATACCTCCTGATACCTCCTGATAACTCCTGATACCTCCTGATACCTCCTGATACCTCCTGATAACTCCTGATACCTCCTGATAACTCCTGATACCTCCTGAAACCTCCTCTATTGAACTTTCTGGATTCTTCTCCTTCTATTTGACCCCCCCCCCCCAGTTGTTTTGTACTCTTAGTCCGTTTCTTTCCACCATTTTCCTCTTCCTCTTCTCCCAGGATGTACAAATCCCTCAGTTTCACCACTCCCCCATTCACAACATCCTGTCTTTAATAAATCTCATATGAAAACAAAAGAAAGACACAGACGCTATGAGACTCTGCTCATAACAATGGGAGTAATGAAGACACAGACGTCATGAGACTCTGCTCATAACAATGGGAGTAATGAAGACACAGACGTCATGAGACTCTGCTCATAACAATGGGAGTAATGAAGACACAGACGTCATGAGACTCTGCTCATAACAATGGGAGTAATGAAGACACAGACGCTATGAGACTCTGCTCATAACAATGGGAGTAATGAAGACACAGACGTCATGAGACTCTGCTCATAACAATGGGAGTAATGAAGACACAGACGTCATGAGACTCTGCTCATAACAATGGGAGTAATGAAGACACAGACGTCATGAGACTCTGCTCATAACAATGGGAGTAATGAAGACACAGACGTCATGAGACTCCGCTCATAACAATGGGAGCAACACACTACTATTACTATGACGACAAAGTGACAAACACACTGTAAAACTCACATGAGCAGCAAGTGATATTGTGTGCGCACACACAGACACAGGCACAGACACACACACACACGGGCGCATCTCGCCATTCAAGCAGTTTGGGTCTTTCAAATACACACAAACAGAGCATCCGATTTGTTAAACAATTTCTCCAAAACCCTTTGGGTGTTGCTGGTTGTCTTAAAGCACTCTTACCGTTCAAATTAAATGAAAAATATTTTGGGAATTGGAGATACTTTAGTATAATTGGGATTGATGCCTGAAATTAAATGAAGTAAAATAGTAAAGATAAAGAATTAAACAACACCGTTTCGGTAGGCCTAGGGTTCCCCAGGTTTCCAGATATCCCATGTGGAAGGTTCTCTGAATCAGGAGGGAATAAAGCAAGAAATCTAGAAAGTTTCTGGAATTTTCCAACCCTAGGTAGGGTCCACACATGGTGTTGTCACACTCTGTTCACAGTGATTAAGGAACTCTGCCATTGCCCCGAGCTGAGCACATGTTCAGTTTACATCCCCAGTTTACAATTGGCTCATTCATCCCCCTCCTCTCCCCTGTAACTATTCCCCAGGTCGTTGCTGCAAATGAGAACGTGTTCTCAGTCAACTTACCTGGTAAAATAACGGTAAAATAAATAAATAAAAAATGTTACATGGGTGGATAGTAATTAACAGAGCACATGTTACATGGGTGGATAGTAATTAACAGAGCACATGTTACATGGGTGGATAGTAATTAACAGAGCACATTTTACATGGGTGGATAGTAATTAACAGAGCACATGTTACATGGGTGGATAGTAATTAACAGAGCACATGTTACATGGGTGGATAGTAATTAACAGAGCACATGTTACATGGGTGGATAGTAAATAACAGAGCACATGTTACATGGGTGGACAGTAATAAACAGAGCACATGTTACATGGGTGGACAGTAAATAACAGAGCACATGTTACATGGGTGGACAGTAATTAACAGAGCACATGTTACATGGGTGGATAGTAATTAACAGAGCACATGTTACATGGGTGGACAGTAAATAACAGAGCACATGCTACATGGGTGGACAGTAATAAACAGAGCACATGTTACATGGGTGGATAGTAAATAACAGAGCACATGTTACATGGGTGGACAGTAAATAACAGAGCACATGTTACATGCTTAGACAGTAATTAACAGAGCACATGTTACATGGGTGGACAGTAAATAACAGAGCACCGTTGTGTTTCTGGTAGGAGGAGTAGTGCTCCCTTTTGGGCTGGGACTCTTGATGGTGGGTGTTACAGTCTCACCAGCCCACAGGCATCTCTGGACAGACTGTTCACAGTTCCTGAATGTGTTTGCAAGATTACACACTCAAAAACACAAATACATAAACGCACACACAAATGGCTATCTAATTTTCCTCCCAACAAAGGGACACCCCCTAACTCCACTGAAATGTCAAACATGCTAATTGCTAACCCGTTAGCTAACATTATTACGACACCAATAATTACAAGACATTAATGTCTTGATCACAAGATAACACTGTTGAAGGTAATATATTTCTTAAATAATACGGGGTGATACGCTAGCATGTTTCAACAAGAAGAGTGCTGTTGAAGTGGGCAACCCACAGCACAATATCAGGTGCAGTGAGATTGGATTAAAATGTCCTATATTAGTGGCATACTTGGTATTTTATCACTTCATCAACAGCTTCCAAATCCCTTTTTTTTAAACATACTATACTTTCCACTTTCCTATGTCAAGTTTCTCAAAAGTATTATTGAATGTCGCAGACACACTCACAACCCAGTGACTGCACAGACATTCTCTGTTATTTGTTTACGGGCGACCACATCCATCTGGTGGAAACACACACACACACACACACACACACACACACACACACACACACACACACACACACACACACACACACACACACACACACACACACACACACACACACACACACACACACACACACACACACACACACACACACACACACACACACACACACAGGCACCACCGTTCATTAAAACTGTTTACAGCTCCAATTTACCTCCAAAAAATAGACGTCTCCTTTTGTTTTTATACAAGCTGGTGTCCAGACACAGCATCCTGTCAGAATATCTCACGTCTCCGCTAAAAAGTACAACCACAACAACAACAACAACAAAACAGGACTTTTCTGAGGGTCCGTTGACATTCATGGGATCTTGCTCTGTCTTTGACTAAAATCAAACTTAAAACCTGTAGCAATCTGTTATAGGCCTACAAAGTAACGATTTGGAATGGTTTAAATACCTGAAAGTCTTTGGGAAAGTAAAGTAACAGTTAAAATAGTTGAAAAGATGTGTACAATTGGTAGATAAAGAAATGATTTGGAATGGGTCAAAAAGTTGAAATAGTTGAGTACACCATGTATCCCGAGGAACAGGATCAACATCATTTACATCTACTGTCTTTATTTGATTTCTTTACCTCTCTAAATCTAAATCTATATTCGTCTCTGTCTGTAATAGTCTGTATTCATCTCTATTTGTATTAGTCTGTATTCGTCTCTATTTGTATTAGTCTGTATTTGTCTCTATCTGTATTAGTCTGTATTCGTCTCTATATATATTAGTCTGTATTCGTCTCTATCTGTATTCATCTCTATCTGTATTAGTCTGTATTCGTCTCTATCTGTATTAGTCTGTATTCATCTCTATCTGTATTAGTCTGTATTCGTCTCTATCTGTATTAGTCTGTATTTGTCTCTATCTGTATTAGTCTGTATTCGTCTCTATCTATATTAGTCTGTATTCGTCTCTATCTGTATTTGTCTCTATCTGTATTAGTCTGTATTCGTCTCTATCTGCATTTGTATGTATTTGTCTCCATCTGTAATAGTCTGTATTCGTCTCCATCTGTAATAGTCTGTATTCATCTTTGTCTGTATTCGTCTTTATCTTTATTAGTCTGTATTCGTCTCTATCTGTATTAGTCTGTATTCATCTCTATCTATATTAGTCTGTATTCATCTTTATTTGTAATAGTCTGTATTAGTCTCTAGCTGTATTCGTCTTTATCTGTATTAGTCTCTATCTGTATTCGTCTATATCTGTATTAGTCTGTATTAGTCTGTATTAGTCTATGTCTGTATTAGTCTGTATTAGTCTATGCCTGTATTATTCTGTGTTAGTCTCTATCTGTATTAGTCTCTATTACTCTCTATCTATATTAGTCTGTATTAGTCCATATCTGTATTTGTATGTATGTCTCTTTCAGTATTAGTCTATATCTGTATTAGTATGTACGTCTCTATCTGTATTAGTCTGTGTTACTCTCTATCTGTATTAGTCTGTGTTAGTTAGTCTGTGTTAGTCTCTATCTGTATTAGTCTGTGTTACTCTCTATCTGTATTAGTCTATATCTGTATTAGTATGTATGTCTCTATCTGTATTAGTCTGTGTTACTCTCTATCTGTATTAGACTGTGTTAGTTAGTCTGTGTTAGTCTCTATCTGTATTAGTCTGTGTTAGTTAGTCTGTGTTAGTCTCTATCTGTATTAGTCTGTGTTACTCTCTATCTGTATTAGTCTATATCTGTATTAGTATGTATGTCTCTATCTATATTAGTCTGTATTAGTCTATATCTGTATTAGTATGTATGCCACTATCTGTATTAGTCTATATCTGTATTAGTATGTACGTCTCTATCTGTATTAGTCTGTATTAGTCTGTATCTGTTTATTTCCATCTAATTTCTCTATTTTCATCTGGTTGCATCTTTGTATATGTTGGTTTGTATAAACAGAAATTTACTTGAACTTAAGTTGATTCCTTAGTGGTCGAATAATAAACTAACAATATACTGCTTTTACACACCTTCACGCACGCACGCACGCACGCACGCACGCACGCACGCACGCACACACACACACACACAGTGACTCATTTCAGGTTAAGTAATGCTGTATCTACAGTCTATTGGACTTTATTACCATTGTAACAATGTCGACCGCATGTCTTTGTTATATCCTAGATACAGGCTAGCAGCAGAGAATGCCTGACCTTGATTTAGTACAAAGATACAATGGAATGACGAATATTCTGACATTTCATTCTACATAATTTACACAGGATCCTGCAATTTTTTTATTTTCTGTCAGAACAATTGTCTCAATAGATATTTGATATTTTGCTAATTTCAGCCTTAATGGTAAGTCTTGAATTTGATCCCTTCTACTATTTAACAATTACAAACGGATTTAATCTGCGCAAGTTTCTATTTATTGTATCCAATGAAATGATGTAGTAAGATACAAATGTCTCAATCTTTTAACAAATAAGTGTTTATTTTCATCTAACTTTTTCTATGACAAATTTCCGAATTAGAGGAAACAGTGTATTGTTCATTTTTCATATCATACAGTTTTGTTGTCTGAATTTACTGTAATGTAAAGATATATTCCCTCTCAAACGAGGCCACAAACGTTATTGTAATACAACAAAACTAATTTCTTTGTGTGAAATGAGTAAATTGCATGAGTCCATTTTCAAAAAATCGATTTTGGAAAATGAAAATATTATAATATTCAAAACTCGAACAAATACACATATACAGTCTAAACAAACTTATAAAAGTATCTTCTGTTCATCACTAATATTGTTAAAAGTTGAAAAAACAAAAAGGTGATAAAACAATGTTATTCTTTCATTTAAGAACTCTTTTAAATGCTGTTTTTCAGTACAGTCATCTTTTCAGAAAGTAAGTTAGATATCATTTAGTGATTTTTTGGGGATAAACATTTATTTCCGCAGCAATGAGAACTTAACTATAATAAAACCATAATGAATAAATACATGAATCATGCATTCTATTTTATTCTATTTGACAAATTCTGTGTGTGTGTGTGTGTGTGTGTGTGTGTGTGTGTGTGTGTGTGTGTGTGTGTGTGTGTGTGTGCGTGCGTGCGTGCGTGCGTGCGGGCGGACGTGCATTTGTGTGTGTGTGTTCTATGGAGAGAAAGTGTGTTCTATAGAGTGAAAGTGTGTTCTATAGAGTGTGGGTGTGTTCTATAGAGTGTGGGTGTGTTCTATAGAGAGAAAGTGTGTTCTATAGAGTGAAAGTGTGTTCTATAGAGAGAAAGTGTGTTCTATAGAGTGAAAGTGTGTTCTATAGAGTGAAAGTGTGTTCTATAGAGAGAAAGTGTGTTCTATAGAGAGAAAGTGTGTTCTATAGAGTGAAAGTGTGTTCTATAGAGTGAAAGTGTGTTCTATAGAGAGAAAGTGTGTTTTATAGAGTGTGGGTGTGTTCTATAGAATGAAAGTGTGTTCTATAGAGAGAAAGTGTGTTTTATATAGTGAAAGTGTGTTCTATAGAGAGAAAGTGTGTTTTATAGAGTGTGGGTGTGTTCTATAGAGTGAAAGTGTGTTCTATAGAGAGAAAGTGTGTTCTATAGAGTGTGGGTGTGTTCTATAGAGTGAAAGTGTGTTCTATAGAGTGAAAGTGTGTTCTATAGAGTGAAAGTGTGTTCTATAGAGAGAAAGTGTGTTCTATAGAGTGTGGGTGTGTTCTATAGAGTGAAAGTGTGTTCTATAGAGAGAAAGTGTGTTCTATAGAGTGAAAGTGTGTTCTATAGAGAGAAAGTGTGTTCTATAGAGTGAAAGTGTGTTCTATAGAGAGAAAGTGTGTTCTATAGAGTGTGGGTGTGTTCTATAGAGTGAAAGTGTGTTCTATAGAGTGAAAGTGTGTTCTATAGAGTGAAAGTGTGTTCTATAGAGAGAAAGTGTGTTCTATAGAGTGTGGGTGTGTTCTATAGAGTGAAAGTGTGTTCTATAGAGAGAAAGTGTGTTCTATAGAGAGAAAGTGTGTTCTATAGAGTGAAAGTGTGTTCTATAGAGTGAAAGTGTGTTCTATAGAGAGAAAGTGTGTTCTATAGAGTGAAAGTGTGTTCTATAGAGAGAAAGTGTGTTCTATAGAGAGAAAGTGTGTTCTATAGAGAGAAAGTGTGTTCTATAGAGTGAAAGTGTGTTCTATAGAGAGAAAGTGTGTTCTATAGAGTGAAAGTGTGTTCTATAGAGAGAAAGTGTGTTCTATAGAGTGTGGGTGTTCTATAGAGAGAAAGTGTGTTTTATAGAGTGAAAGTGTATTCTATAGAGAGAAAGTGTGTTCTATAGAGAGAAAGTGTGTTCTATGGAGAGAAAGTGTGTTCTATAGAGTGTGTGTGTGCTCTATAGAGAGAAAGTGTGTTCTATAGAGAGAAAGTGTGTTCTATAGAGTGAAAGTGTGTTCTATAGAGTGAAAGTGTGTTCTATAGAGAGAAAGTGTGTTCTATAGAGTGAAAGTGTGTTCTATAGAGTGAAAGTGTGTTCTATAGAGAGAAAGTGTATTCTATAGAGAGAAAGTGTGTTCTATAGAGTGAAAGTGTGTTCTATAGAGAGAAAGTGTGTTCTATAGAGTGAAAGTGTGTTCTATAGAGTGAAAGTGTGTTCTATAGAGTGAAAGTGTGTTCTATAGAGAGAAAGTGTGTTCTATAGAGTGAAAGTGTGTTCTATAGAGTGAAAGTGTGTTCTATAGAGTGAAAGTGTGTTCTATAGAGTGAAAGTGTGTTCTATAGAGTGAAAGTGTGTTCTATAGAGAGAAAGTGTGTTCTATAGAGTGAAAGTGTGTTCTATAGAGAGAAAGTGTATTCTATAGAGAGAAAGTGTGTTCTATAGAGAGAAAGTGTGTTCTATGGAGAGAAAGTGTGTTCTATAGAGTGTGTGTGTGCTCTATAGAGAGAAAGTGTGTTCTATAGAGAGAAAGTGTGTTCTATAGAGAGAAAGTGTGTTCTATAGAGAGAAAGTGTGTTCTATAGAGAGAAAGTGTGTTCTATGGAGTGAAAGTGTGTTCTATAGAGAGAAAGTGTGTTCTATAGAGAGAAAGTGTGTTCTATAGAGAGAAAGTGTGTTCTATAGAGTGAAAGTGTGTTCTATGGAGAGAAAGTGTGTTCTATAGAGTGTGTGTGTGCTCTATAGAGAGAAAGTGTGTTCTATAGAGAGAAAGTGTGTTCTATAGAGTGTGGGTGTGTTCTATAGAGTGAAAGTGTGTTCTATAGAGTGAAAGTGTGTTCTATGGAGAGAAAGTGTGTTCTATAGAGTGTGTGTGTGCTCTATAGAGTGAAAGTGTGTTCTATAGAGAGAAAGTGTGTTCTATAGAGTGTGGGTGTGTTCTATAGAGTGAAAGTGTGTTCTATAGAGAGAAAGTGTGTTCTATAGAGTGAAAGTGTGTTCTATAGAGAGAAAGTGTGTTCTATAGAGTGAAAGTGTGTTCTATAGAGTGTGTGTGTTCTATAGAGTGTGTGTGTGTTCTATAGAGAGAAAGTGTGTTTTATAGAGTGTGTGTGTTCTATAGAGAGAAAGTGTGTTCTATAGAGTGTGTGTGTTCTATAGAGAGAAAGTGTGTTCTATAGAGAGAAAGTGTGTTCTATAGAGTGTGTGTGTTCTATAGAGAGAAAGTGTGTTTTATAGAGTGTGGGTGTGTTCTATAGAGAGAAAGTGTGTTCTATAGAGTGAAAGTGTGTTCTATAGAGTGAAAGTGTGTTCTATAGAGAGAAAGTGTGTTCTATAGAGAGAAAGTGTGTTTTATAGAGTGTGGGTGTGTTCTATAGAGAGAAAGTGTGTTCTATAGAGTGTGTGTGTTCTATAGAGAGAAAGTGTGTTCTATAGAGAGAAAGTGTGTTCTATAGAGTGTGTGTGTTCTATAGAGAGAAAGTGTGTTCTATAGAGTGTGTGTGTTCTATAGAGAGAAAGTGTGTTCTATAGAGTGTGTGTGTTCTATAGAGAGAAAGTGTGTTCTATAGAGAGAAAGTGTGTTCTATAGAGTGTGTGTGTTCTATAGAGAGAAAGTGTGTTTTATAGAGTGTGGGTGTGTTCTATAGAGAGAAAGTGTGTTCTATAGAGTGAAAGTGTGTTCTATAGAGTGAAAGTGTGTTCTATAGAGAGAAAGTGTGTTCTATAGAGAGAAAGTGTGTTTTATAGAGTGTGTGTGTTCTATAGAGAGAAAGTGTGTTCTATAGAGTGAAAGTGTGTTCTATAGAGAGAAAGTGTGTTCTATAGAGAGAAAGTGTGTTTTATAGAGTGTGTGTGTTCTATAGAGAGAAAGTGTGTTCTATAGAGTGTGTGTGTTCTATAGAGAGAAAGTGTGTTCTATAGAGAGAAAGTGTGTTCTATAGAGTGTGTGTGTTCTATAGAGAGAAAGTGTGTTTTATAGAGTGTGGGTGTGTTCTATAGAGAGAAAGTGTGTTCTATAGAGTGAAAGTGTGTTCTATAGAGTGAAAGTGTGTTCTATAGAGAGAAAGTGTGTTCTATAGAGAGAAAGTGTGTTCTATAGAGTGAAAGTGTGTTCTATAGAGTGAAAGTGTGTTCTATAGAGAGAAAGTGTGTTCTATAGAGAGAAAGTGTGTTTTATAGAGTGTGGGTGTGTTCTATAGAGAGAAAGTGTGTTCTATAGAGAGAAAGTGTGTTCTATAGAGTGAAAGTGTGTTCTATAGAGTGTGGATGTGTTCTATAGAGAGAAAGTGTGTTCTATAGAGTGAAATTGTGTTCTATAGAGAGAAAGTGTGTTCTATAGAGTGTGTGTGTGTTCTATAGAGAGAAAGTGTGTTCCATAGAGTGTGGGTGTGTTCTATAGAGAGAAAGTGTGTTCTATAGAGAGAAAGTGTGTTCTATAGAGTGTGGGTGTGTTCTATAGAGTGAAAGTGTGTTCTATAGAGTGAAAGTGTGTTCTATAGAGTGAAAGTGTGTTCTATAGAGTGAAAGTGTGTTCTATAGAGTGTGGGTCTGTTCTATAGAGTGGGGTCAACGTGTGAACCTGAGAGCCGTCGTCATAAGTATGAAGTTTCAAATCAATTTACACTACATGACCAAAAGTATGTGGACACCTGCTCGTTGTCCAAAATCATGGGCATTAATATGGAGTTGGTCCCCCCCCCCCCACCTTTGCTGTTATAACAGCCTCCACTCTTCTGGGAAGACTTTCCACTAGATGTTGGAACATTGCTGCGGGGACTTCAGCCACAAGAGCATTAGTGACATTGGGTACTGATGTTGGGCGATTAGGCCTGGCCAATTCATCCCAAACTTGTTCGATGGGGATCTTGACAGACCATTTCTGTATGGACCTCGCTTTGTGCACGGGGCATTGTCATTCTGAAACAGGAAAGTGACTTCCCCAAACTGTTACCCCAAACTGTTCCCTTCACGGGAACTAAGGCACCTAGCCCGAACCATGAAAAACAGCCCCAGACCATTATTCCTCCTCCACCAAACTTAACAGTTGGTACTATGCATTCGGGCAGGTAGCATTCTCCTGGCATCCGCCAAACCCAGATTAGTCCGCCAAACAGCCAGATGGTGAAGCGTGATTTGTCATTCCAGAGAACACGTTTCCACTGCTCCAGAGTCCAATGGCGGCGAGCTTTACACCCCTCCAGCAGCCTGGCATTGCGCATGGTGATCTTAGGCTTGTGTACGGCTGCTTGGCCATGGAAACCCATTTCTTGAAGTGCCCAACAAACAATTTTTGTGCCGACGTTGCTTCCAGAGGCAGTTTGGAACTCAGTAGTGAGTGTTGCAACTGAGGACAGAGGATTTTTCCACACTTCAGCACTGTGAGCTTGTGTGACCTACCACTTCACGGCTGATCCGTTGTTGCTCCTAGACGTTTCCATTTCACTAAAACAGTACTGACAGTTGACCGGGGAAGCTCTAGCAGGGCAGAAATTTGATAAACTGACTTGTTGGAAAGGTGGCATTCTATGACGGTGCCATGTTGAAAGTCACTGAGCTCTTCAGTACGGTCCCTTCTACTGCCAATGTTTGTCTATGGAGATTGCATGGCTGTGTGCTCGATGTTATACACCTGTCAGCAACGGTTGTGGCTGAAGTAGACAAATTCATGGCATGCGTACACTGGTGAATAATAGGATGGCTGCTGTTTTACGGGCTTCTAACCAACTGTGCTCTTTTGTTCATTTTTTTAACAATGTTTGCAACTTATGACCGAATAAGAGCTTCTGGACATCAGAACAGCAATTACTCACCTCAAACTTAACTTCCTGACTGGTGTCTTGAGATGTTGCTTCAATATATCCACATCATTTTCCTGACTCATGATGCCATCTATTTTGTGAAGTGCACCAGTCCCTCCTGCAGCAAAGCACCCCCACAACATGATGCTGCCACCCCCGTACTTCATGATTGAGATGGTGTTCTTCGGCTTGCAAGCCTCCCCTTTTGTCCTCCAAACATAACGATGGTCATTATGGCCAAACAGTTCTATTTTTGTTTCATAAGACCAGAGGACGTTTCTCCAAAAAGTACAATCTTTGTCCCCAATTTGTCTATTTCAGCCACAACCGTTGCTGACAGGTATATAACATCGAGCACACAGCAATGCAATCTCCATAGACAAACCGTAGTCTGGCTTTTTTATGGTGGTTTTGGAGCAGTGGCTTCTTCCTTGCTGAGCGGCCTTTCAGGTTATGTCGATATAGGACTCATTTTACTGTGGATATAGATACTTTTGTACCTGTTTCCTCCAGCATCTTCACAAGGTTCTTTGCTGTTGTTCTGGGATTGATTTGTACTTATCCCCCAAAAGTACGTTCATCTCTAGGAGACAAAACGTCTCCTTCCTGAGCAGCATGACGGCTGCATGGTCCCATGGTGTTTATACTTGCGTACTAATATTTGTACAGATGAACGTGGTGCGTTCAGGTATTTGGAAATTGCTCTCAAGGATGAACCCGACATGTGGAGGTCTACAATAATTTTTCTGAGGTCTTGGCTGATTTCTTTAGATTTTCCCATGATGTCAAGCAAAGAGGCACTGAGTTTGAAGGTAGGCCTTGAAATACATCCACAGGTACACCTCCAATTGATTCAAACATTTTGAATTAGCCTGTCAGAAGCTTCTAAAGCCATGACATAATTTTCTGCAATTTTCCAAGCTGTTTAAAGGCACAGTCAACTTAGTGTATGTAAACTTCTGACCCACTGGAATTGTGATACAGTGAATTATAAGTGAATTAATCTGTCTGTAAACAATTGTTGGAAAAATTACTTGTGTCATGCACAAAGTAGATGTCCTAACCGACTTGCCAGAACTATAGTTTGTTAACAAGAAATGTGTGGAGTGGTTGAAAAACGAGTTTTAATGTCTCCAACCTAAGTGTATGTGTCACGACTTCGGCTCCTATCCTTGTTCGGGCGGCACTCGGCGATTGACGTCACCAGCCTTCTAGCCATCGCCGCTCCATTTTTCATATATCCATTTGTCTTGTCTTGTTTTCGTACACACCTGGTTTTCATTTCCCCAATCAATCTACGTATTTAACCCTCTGTTTCCCATCATGTTTTGTGTGTAATTGTCTTCATGTCAAGTGATGTTCGTTAAGCGCTTTTACATTATTGTTCCGGTTTTTGAGCGTGTTTGTTTTGTTGTGCTTCCGGTTTGGAACTATAATAAAGTACGCTTTATTTAATCATACTCTGCTCTCCTGCACCTGACTTCGCCTTCATACACATCTTGACAATATGTAAACTTCCGACTTCAACTGTATGTGAGAATGCTGTTCATTGACTACAGCTCAGCATTCAACACCATAGTACCCTCAAAGCTCATCACTAAGCTAAGGACCCTGGGACTAAACACCTCCCTCTGCAACTGGATCCTGGACTTCTTGACGGGCTGCCCCCAGGTGACAAGGGTAGGCAACAACACATCTGCTACGCTGACCCTCAACACGGGGGCCCCTCAGGGGTGCATGCTCAGTCCCCTCCTGTACTCTCTGTTCACCCACGACTGTGTGGTCATGCATGACTCCAACACCATCATTAAGTTTGTTGACGACACAACAGTGGTAGGACTGATCACCGACAACGATGAGACATCCTATAGGGAGAAGGTCATAGACCTGGCAGTGTGGTGCCAGGACAACAACCTCTCCCTCAATGTGAGCAAGACAAAGAAGCTGATCGTGGACCATTGGAAAAGGAGGGCCCAACAGGCCCCCATTTACATTGACGGGGCTGTAGTGGAGCAGGTTGAGTGTTTCAAGTTCCTTGGTGTCCACATCACCAATGAACTAACACGGTCCAAACACACCAAGACAGCCGTGAAGAGGGCACGACAACACCTTTCCCCCTCAGGAGACGTAAAAGATTTGGCATGGGTCTCCAGATCCTCAACAGGTTCTACAGCTGCAAGGCAAGCGGTACCGGAGCACCAAGTCTAGGTCCAAAGGGCTCCTTAACGGCTTCTAACCCAAAGCCATAAGACTGCTGAACAATTAATCAAATGGCCACCCGGACTATTTACATCAACCCCCCACCCCCTCCTTTACACTGCTGCTATTATCTGTGTAATACCTATGCATTTCAGACACCAGGCTCATAACACAGTGCTGTGACCAGCTCTAATAAGATAGAACACCAGGCTGATAACACAGTGTTGTGACCAGCTCTAATAAGATAGAACACCAGGCTCATAACACAGTGCTGTGACCAGCTCTAATAAGATAGAACACCAGGCTCATAACACAGTGTTGTGACCAGCTCTAATAAGATAGAACACCAGGCTCATAACACAGTGTTGTGACCAGCTCTAATAAGATAGAACACCAGGCTCATAACACAGTGCTGTGACCAGCTCTAATAAGATAGAACACCAGGCTCATAACACAGTGCTGTGACCAGCTCTAATAAGATAGAACACCGGGCTCATAACACAGTGTTGTGACCAGCTCTAATAAGATAGAACACCAGGCTCATAACACAGTGTTGTGACCAGCTCTAATAAGATAGAACACCGGGCTCATAACACAGTGTTGTGACCAGCTCTAATAAGATAGAACACCAGGCTGATAACACAGTGCTGTGACCAGCTCTAATAAGATAGAACACCAGGCTCATAACACAGTGTTGTGACCAGCTCTAATAAGATAGAACACTAGGCTCATAACACAGTGTTGTGACCAGCTCTAATAAGATAGAACACTAGGCTCATAACACAGTGTTGTGACCAGCTCTAATAAGATAGAACACCGGGCTCATAACACAGTGTTGTGACCAGCTCTAATAAGATAGAACACCAGGCTGATAACACAGTGCTGTGACCAGCTCTAATAAGATAGAACACCGGGCTCATAACACAGTGTTGTGACCAGCTCTAATAAGATAGAACACCGGGCTCATAACACAGTGTTGTGACCAGCTCTAATAAGATAGAACACCAGGCTGATAACACAGTGTTGTGACCAGCTCTAATAAGATAGAACACCAGGCTCATAACACAGTGCTGTGACCAGCTCTAATAAGATAGAACACCGGGCTCATAACACAGTGTTGTGACCAGCTCTAATAAGATAGAACACCAGGCTGATAACACAGTGTTGTGACCAGCTCTAATAAGATAGAACACCAGGCTCATAACACAGTGCTGCAGATTCATTACTGTATCAATATATACACCTGTAGTACAATGAAAATAATAATGTTGTTATCGTGAGACTGACTGTTAATATGAGACTGACTGTTATCATGAGACTGACTGTTAATATGAGACTGACTGTTATCATGAGACTGACTGTTATCATTAGACTGGCTGTTATCATGAGACTGACTGTTAATATGAGACTGACTGTTATCATGGGACTGGCTATAATCATTCGACTGGCTATAATCATTAGACTGGCTGTTATCATGAGACTGGCTGTTATCATGAGACTGGCTGTTATCATGGGACTGGCTATAATCATTCGACTGGCTATAATCATTAGACTGGCTGTTATCATGCGACTGACTGTTATCATTAGACTGACTGTTATCATTAGACTGGCTGTTATCATGAGACTGACTGTTAATATGAGACTGACTGTTATCATGAGACTGGCTATAATCATTCGACTGGCTATAATCATTAGACTGGCTGTTATCATGAGACTGGCTGTTATCATGAGACTGGCTGTTATCATGGGACTGGCTATAATCATGAGGCTGGCTGTTATCATGAGACTGGCTGTTATCATGAGACTGGCTATACTCATGAGACTGACTGTTATCATGAGACTGGCTGTTATCATGGGACTGACTGTTATCATGAGACTGGCTGTTATCGTGGGACTGGCTATAATCATGAGGCTGGCTGTTATCATGAGACTGGCTGTTATCATGAGACTGGCTATACTCATGAGACTGACTGTTATCATGAGACTGGCTATAATCATGAGACTGGCTTTTATCATGAGACTGGCTTTTATCATGAGACTGGCTATAATCATGAGACTGGCTATAATCTTGAGACTGGCTGATATCATTAGACTGGCTGTTATCATTAGACTGGCTATTATCATTAGACTGGCTGTAATCATGAGACTGGCTGTTATCATTAGACTGGCTGTTATCATGAGACTGGCTGTTATCATTAGACTGGCTGTTATCATGAGACTGGCTGTTATCATTAGACTGGCTGTTATCATTAGACTGGCTATAATCATTAGACTGGCTGTTATCATGAGACTGGCTGTTATCATTAGACTGGCTGTTATCATGAGACTGGCTGTTATCATGAGACTGGCTATACTCATGAGACTGGCTATTATCATGAGACTGGCTGTTATCATTAGACTGGCTGTTATCACGAGACTGGCTATAATCATGGGACTGGCTATTATCATGAGACTGGCTGTTATCATTAGACTGTCTGTTATCATGAGACTGGCTGTTATCATGAGACTGGCTATACTCATGAGACTGGCTGTTATCATTAGACTGGCTGTTATCATGAGACTGGCTGTTATCATTAGACTGGCTATAATCATGAGACTGGCTGTTATCATGAGACTGGCGGTTATCATGAGACAGGCTGTTATCATTAGACTGGCTGTTGTCATTAGACTGGCTGTTATCATGAGACTGGCTGTTATCATTAGACTGGCTGTTATCATGAGACTGGCGGTTATCATGAGACTGGCTGTTATCATTAGACTGGCTGTTATCATTAGACTGGCTGTTGTCATTAGACTGGCTGTTATCATGAGACTGGCTGTTATCGTTAGACTGGCTGTTGTCATGAGACTGGCTATTATCATTAGACTGGCTGTTATCATTAGACTGGCTGTTATCATGAGACTGGCTATAATCATTAGACTGGCTGTTATCATGAGACTGGCTGTTATCATGAGACTGGCTGTTATCATTAGACTGCCTGTTATCATGAGACTGGCTGTTATCATTAGACTGGCTGTAATCATGAGGGAACAATGAGAAGACAGGAACATGAATATGCATTTGAAAATGAACAGTGAATGTGAACAACCATTTACACAGGACCACAAAGAGGAACAGTTTGCACAAAGAGAGGCCATTGCCTCAGCTCAGTATAAGACAGACATGGATTGGGCCATGAGCTTCTGATTAGATGCCCAATGTCACTCTCCAGAGAACAAACACCATACAGTGCCTTTGGGAAATATTCAGACCCCTTGACTTTTCCCACATTTTGTTACGTTACAGCCTTATTCTAAAATTGATTAAATATTAAAAAAACATCCTCAGTAATTTACACATAATACCCAATAGTGACAAAGTGAAAACAGGTTTTAAGACATTTTTGCAAATGTACAGTTTTTTTTACAATCACTTTGGCAGTAATTTCAGAAGGCGACGGTCCGGTTCATGCCAGGGCGACAGGTGAGGTGAGTAGAATGGGCCCGCTGAAGAACTTCAGAGCGAACTGAATCTGGATCAAACAGAGCCTTTCTAGGACCGTTACCTGGGTCAGGCTGGTTCTGCTGAGCCTGGCGAATACGGGACTCGATCTCCCAGGACACAGTGGGGAACGATGCAGGTGGATGGCATAATGGTCTCTGGCTCGGAACCTGTGTTGTCGGCGGTGAACTGACGGGAGAGGGCGTCAGGCTTAGCATTCTTAGATCCGAGGTGATAAGTGAGTGTGAAGTTGAATATTCCAAAGCACAAGGCCCACCTGGTCTGCCGGGAGTTCAGACGTCTGGATGTAGGATGGTCCGTCCACACGATGAAGGGGAGAACAAAGCCCTCCAACCAGTGATGCCACGCTTCAAGAGCCAGCTTCAAGAGCCAGCTTCAAGAGCCTGCTTCAAGAGCCAGCTTCACAGCCAGAAGTTCCCGGGTTACCTATGTCAACATTTCTTTCTGCAGGTGAGAGCTTGCGGGACAAGAAAGCACATGGGTGGAGCTTCACATCAGAGGGGGAACGTTGAGACAGAACAGCACCTACCCCGGTGTCGGAGGTGTCCATCTCGACAACGAACTGGAGTTCTGGGTCTGGCTGGGTGAGGATCGGAGCGGAAGTGAAGCGGCACTTCAGTTCCCGGAACGCTGCCACTACCTCAGGGGACCAGTGGAATGGAGGTGGAGGTGAGAGGGGCTGCCATGGCTGTAGTCGCGGATGAAACGTCTGTAAAAACTGTCAAACCCCAGGAAACGCTGTACCTGCTTCAGATTCGATGGCACAGGCGACTGCCCTGGCCTTGGCAGGGTCCATCCGTAACTGTCCTTGTGAAATTATGTAACACAGTAAGGACACAGAGGACTCACATTTCTCAGCCTTAACAAAAAGCTTATTCTCCAACAGCCATTGGAGAACTTGGCGAACGTGTTACTGGTGAGCCTCAGAGTCCTTAGAAATAATTAGAATGTCATCCACATAGACGAAAACGAAGTGTCCAATCACATCACTCAGAACGTCATTAACCAGGCTCTGCAAAACAGCAGGCGCATTAGTGAGACCAAACGGCATGACCAAGTACTCAGTGTCCAAGTGGTGTGTTGAACACCGTTTTTGACTCGTCCCCTTCTCTGATGCGGACAAGGTGGTAGGCATTCGGGAAGTCGAGTTTAGTGAACACCATTGCACCATGGAGGCAGGGCAAAAGCAGAACTGATGAGTGGCAAGGGATACTTGTTCCTAACAGTGATACTATTCAGCCCACAGAAGTCTATGCACGGCCTCAGTGACCCATCTTTTTTCTTAACAAAGACAAAAACAGCCCCTACCGGAGAGAAAGAAGGCCAGACATGTTCTGCAGCCAGAGAATCCTGGATGTACTCCTCCATAGTCTCTTGCTCGGGGCGAGAGAGGGTAACCAACCGGCTACAGGGGAGAGGAGCTCCAGGCTGGAGGTCAATAGCGCAGTCGTACGCCGATGAGGTGGCAGAGAGCCAGGGTGTGGTGCTTGCTGAACACAGGACCTAGATCGTGATACTCTGGAGGAACTGATGACAGGTCCGGGGGTTCTGGAATGGACTGGGGCACAGACAAGGCAGGGGGAAGGGCAGAATGTAGACAATTAGAGTGGCAAAATGAACTCCAAGTGGTGACCTTTCCAGAGGTCCAGTCAATCTGTGGGTTGTGCAGATTTAACCAAGGATGGCCAAGAACCAGGGGAGAGCCAGGGCAGTCGATTATGTGGAGACTGATCCTTTCCTGGTGATTCCCAGAGAGACACAGGATGACCGGCACGGTTCTCTCACTGACACGGGCGAGGAGCTGTCCATTGAGAGCGTTGGCATTGATAGGTGAATCGAGTGGAACAGTGTCCAGACCCAACTGGGTAACAACACCTCGGTCCAGGAAACTCTCGTCGGCACCGAAGTCGATGAGGGCAGGTAGAGAAAAAGCCTGGCTTTGCCATACAAGAGTGCTGTCTAGCAAGGGTCTGGGGGAAGCTGGGTCGGCGCTTGACTCAACACTATATCCCCCACAACAGCCGAGCCATCCCCTTTAGCTGGCCGCAGTGAACAAGTGGACACAAAGTGACCAACCTGGCCACAGTATAGGCAGCTCCTAGTGCTGACTCTCCGCTACCTCTCCTCAGGAGAGAGACGGGCCCGGTCGAGCCGTGTGGGTTCGGGTTCTGCCCTCTCTCCGACGCTCACGGAGACGGTTGTTGATGTGGATGGCGAGAGAAATGAGCTACTCGAGTCCATTAGGCTCATCCCTGGACACCAACTCATCCTTGATGGTTTCGGTGAGAGTGTTCTGGAATGCTCCCTGAAGGGCCTCCTCATTCCAGCCGCTCTCAGCGGCGAGGGTGCGAAACTCGATCCCCATCTCAGCAACACTATGGGAGCCTTGGCGGAGGGACAGGAGTCACTTGGCATCATTTTTACCGCAGACAAGGTGGTCAAAGACTCTCCTCATCTCCTCCGTGAAGCTGGAGTAGGAGGAGCACAGAGGACTGTTTCTCCCACACAGCCGTGGCCCAAGAAAGCACTGCCCCACAGAGGCTGCCAATCAGGAAGGAATCTTGGCCCGTTTGCTAGCATAAGCGTAGGGCTGTTGCTCGTATACCAGTGAACATTGTAACAAAAAGGCTCTGCAAGCTCCGAGGTTGCCGTCGTAACGCTCGGGGGCCGGAACGAATGGCTCACAGAGCAGAGGAGGCGAACTAGGGGCTGGTTGCGAGCTCTGGGCAAAGGGTCGGCCCTGCAGGTCAGACAGGCTCCGTGAAAACTCCTTGAAACTCCAGAAGGGTTTTCAGGGCTTGGTCATGTTGCTCAAGCAGGGCGCCTTGGCCGGCGAGGGTTTGGTGGAAAGGATCGGAGTCTGCTGGGTTCATGTCTTTGGCCAGATCGTACTGTCACGTAGAGCGGAACAGGTGAACCCAAGAGCAGACTCAGACGAGCAGACTGGGATGAGGTAACAAAGGTATTTATTGAAACACGGGGGGAAAATTGAGTGCAGGCCAGGGGAAGCTCGGGCGGGTTGCTGGAAACCAGGTGCGGAGGCTGAGGCGGGAGCGAGAGGTGTGGGGCAGGGTAAGCAGGTCCGGAGGGGAATCAAAGGGAGCGTAGAGTGGGGAATCCAGGACAGAGTAGCAGGACTGACGAGAAGTCGGACTGGAGACAGGGGCCAGAGTCAGAGCGGGCAGAACTGTAGCGGAGCGGAAAACAGCGTCAGGCAAGGGAAAACAGGCACAACAGGAACAAACGGCTAGAAACATGGACTGACTGGGCAGAGATTACGATCTGGCAGTGTGGAAGTAGCAGGACTGAGTATTTGAAGAGGCCTTGATTATGGAACAGGTTGCAGCTGGTGGGGATCTGCTCTGACTCCAGCACACCTGTCTCCGCCCACACAATCACAAACACACACACAGTGAGGGAGAGGGAGAGAGCACTAGGTGAGTGGTGGCAGGTCAAGGAGACACCGGATGAGCACTAGAGGGTGTGGCAGGAGCAGATGTGACAATACTACAATATTTAATGATTGTATGAACAACTACACAGTGAAACTATTTGTATCTTGTGTGTGGAGGATCTAAATTAATGTTCCTATGGTATTTATGATAAATGAGTTATTTGAACCAATGATTCTGCAAGTGCAAGGTTTCTTTGAAGATATGAATGTACAATGCAATGTTTTGAACATTGGACAGCCTGTGTTACAAGTGAGGACTGTTTTGAGTTTTGCGCCTAGAGTTTTGAAAAATGACCACAAGGTTCTGAAATTAGTACCAAAGTGACTGTAAAAAACTGTAAGTAGCTGGTCCTTTTCAGTTCGTTGAGAAATCATTGAAACTAAAATACTAAATTATTTAATTGGAATGTAAGTTTACTTTCTGAATTGACTGATTTCAATTTGAATTGACCCCAACCCTGGTGGGTGTGTGTGTGTGTGTGTGTGTGTGTGTGTGTGTGTGTGTGTGTGTGTGTGTGTGTGTGTGTGTGTGTGTGTGTGTGTGTGTGTGTGTGTGTGTGTGTGTGTGTGTGTGTGTGTGTCCACCAGCCTTATGTTCGTATATGAGCAGAACACGTTTCCCTTAAAAATAAACAAAGACATTTGAAATGAGAGAAAAAAAGATTTGTGATGATATGAGTCACGACAGAAGTGAGTGATGACGTTCTTCCATTCAAGAAAATAGTCCCTGTTCTTATCTCTGTTCCGAGGGCCAGACAGTCCCCTTACACCTTAAGGCATACAAATCAGGCATCTTGGGGACATAAACAGCCATTTCTAGATGTTGAGTCCTATATGGTTGTATACAGAAAGTGGTCCTTTATGTCCTAGATAGAAAATGCTACATTTCACGAACTGATTCATTCAAGAGCATTTTTAGAAATGTTTTTTTTTCTTCTACAAGTTCTGGTTTATTGTGGTAAAGGTAAAAAGAAAACTACAGAGGCATAATTTTTTGTGAGTGAAGTTTTGTGAAGGTTTCTATATTGTGCTCATTACATTTTTCACCTTTGGTTGACCATGATAATCTCACTTGCACAATGAATGCACTGAATCAGTGACAGAGGTTGAACGTTCTAAATATCCTTGAAATAATTCATACTTTTTTGTAATGATGTAGTGTAGTAAAACAGAAGGCAGAGTTCAGCCTGACTTTTTCTAAAACCATACAGTGCATTCAGAAAGTAATCACACCCCTTGACTTTGTCCACATTTTACATTTTTTTTATTTTTTTATTATTTAACTAGGCAAGTCAGTTAAGAACAAATTCTTATTTACAATGACGGCCTACCGGGGAACAGCGGGTTAACCGCCTTGTTCAGGGGCAGAACGACAGATTTTTACCTTGTCAGCTCAGGGAATCAATCCAACAACCTTTCGTTTACTGATCCAAAACTCTAACCACTAGGCTACCTGGCTACCTGCCACCTCCACAGTCTAACCACTAGGCTACCTGGCTACCTGCCACCTCTACACTCTAACCACTACCTGCTACCCCAGTTTAAAACAGATCAAATGTAGATGTTGTGTCACTGGCCTTTGACCCAATAAGGTCAAAGTGGAATTATGTTTTTAGAAATGTTTAAAAATTAATTAAAAATGATAAACTGAAATGTCTTGAGTCAATAAGTATTCAACCCATTTGTTAATTATAGCAAGCCTAAATAAGTTCAGGAGTAGAAAATGGCTTAACAAGTTACATAAGATGCATGTACTCACTCTGTCTGCAATAATAGGGTTTAAGATGATTTTTGAATGACTACCTCATCTCTGTACCCCACACATACAATTATCTGTAAGGTCCCTCAGTCGAGCAGTACATTTCAAACACAGATTCAACCACAAAGACCAGGGAGGTTTTCCAATGCCTTGCAAAGAAGGGCACCTATTGGTAGATGGGTAAACAAATAAAACAGATATTGAATATCCCTTACACGTTGGATTGTGTATCAACACACCCAGTCACTACAAAGATACATGCATCCTTTCTGACTCAATTGCCAGAGAGGAAGGAAACCACTCATGGATTTCACCATGAGGTCAATGGTGACTAAAACAGTACGTTTAATGGCTGTGATAGGAGAAAACTGAGGATGGATCAACAACATTGTAGTTACTCCACAATACTAACCTAAATGAAAGAGTGAAAAGAAGGAAGCCTGTACAGAATACAAATACTCCAAAACATGCATCCTGTTTGCAATAAGGCACTGAAGGAAAAACTGCAAAAAATATGACAAAGAAATTAACTTTGTCCTGAATACAAAGCGTTATGTTTGCGGCAAATCCAACACAACACATCACTGAGTACTACTCTTCATATTTTCAAGCATAGTGGTGGCTGCATCTAACTGAATAGAGCTAAGTACAAACAAAATCCTAGAGGAAATGCAGGGTTCAGTCTGCTTTCCAACAAACACTGGGAGACAAATTCACCTTTCAGCAGGACAATAACCTAAAACGCAAGACCAAATAAACACTGGAGTTGCATACCAAGACGGCATTGAATGTTCCTGAGTGACTTAGTTACAGTTTTGACTTAAATCGTCTTGAAAATCTATGGCAAGACTTGAAAATGGCTGTCTAGCAATTATCAACAACCAACTTGACAACAAGCTTGAAGAATGTTAAAAATAATAATGTGCAAATATTGTACAATCCAGGTGTGCAAAGGTCTTAGAGATTTACAGAATTACTCACAGCTGTAATCACTGCCAAAGGTGCTTTTAACATGTACAGACTCAGGGGTGTGAATACTTATGTAAATTAGATATTTCTGGATTTTCCTTTCAATAAATTTGCTACAATTTCTAAAAACATGTTTTCACTTTGTCATTATGGGGTATTATGTGTAGATGGGTGAGAAAAAAATAATATTGAATCCATTTTGAATTTACGTGCTAAATGTTTACATGCTAGACATTTACCAGATGCTGTTATCCAGAGCATCCTCACAGGCTGTAACACAACAAAATGTGGAATAAGTCAAGGGGTATGAACACTTTCTGAAGGCACAGTACATTTTGTTTCCTGTTTCCTAAAACCATACATACTGTTTCCTAAAACCATACATACTGTTTCCTGTTTCCTAAAACCATACATACTGTTTCCTAAAACCATACATACTGTTTCCTGTTTCCTAAAACCATACATACTGTTTCCTAAAACCATACATACTGTTTCCTTAAACTACACAAATCTCACAGAGGCAATAGAAAATGCACCCAGAATGAGAAATACTGTACACTGTAACAAATTGCTGTAAAAAAAAATAGAAATATATTATGCAGGCTCAATGGTGTTCCACCACACTTCTGTAAAATTGCTGTATATTTACAGCAGCATACTGTGATTTATGGTGCATTGTGGGAAAATGCTGTGGGCGGCCTTGTAAGAGGCTATATTTGTTGCACCCGTTAGTGAGAATGCTGTACCCCACAGAATAGATTACCATACTTTTTTGTTTATATATATTTGTTCTGTTAATGTACAGTAACTTACTGGCTACTGCTCTGGCAGTAATTTACTGCAATTTATTACCACCCCACAGAATACAGTTCCATACTGTATTTTTGGAATCTGAAAAAACTTTTCCTGTAAATCTACAGTAATTTACTGGCTACTGTGCTGCCTGTCATTTACTGTAATTCAGTACCATCCCCACAGAATACAGTAAACTCCTGTAATTTTGGAGCGCCAGAAACCTTTTGTGAGTGCATGGTATTGTCGTGGCTCATTAACACATTTCGAGGCGTGCCTTGTAAGAGGCTATACTTGTTGCATTAGGTGAGATGTGGTAGTGATTCCCTAACAATTAAATGTATATACGGAACAGATCAGTGGCAGCAAGTCTTTGAGTGTTTAGCCATGTCCTTTTGATCTGTTTGGAAGCTTTTGTTTAGGCCTCTAGACGTGTAGGTGATACAAATGCCAAATATTATGATATATGCTGTAATATACAAATACCTAGCAGCCAACCTGCTTGCACTAATCCTATGTAATTACAGTGAAATACCAACATGACTTCAGTAGCATTTACTTTAAATGAGTGTAGTAAGCTCATTTTACAATATTGTACTAAGTCATTGCCCAGAATTTTACAGTACCATACAGGAAGCTGGTCACAAGTTGCTGTAAATTTTACAGTAATGTAATTAAACTAGCTAGAAACAGGAAAACAAACATCCAAAGGGTATTTTGTTACAAATATAAGACATTTTGAAGACCATTGTTTGTTTAACTACAACAACATTCCCAGTAACGGTTACAGAAACTTTTTACTTGCTATGACTGTAAAATGTATTTTTTTTTATCAACCTGAATGCAATGAATGCACTGACTGTAAGTTGCTCTGTACAAGAGCATCTGCTAAATGATCAAACATGTAAATGTGAAAAATATGCTTTTGCAAAGCACACTGCTGGGTATTACTCTAATGAACTCCGCCCTCAAACTATTTGTATTTTGATCAAATTTGGCTTTTGGGGGGGGGGGCAGAGGTCATACTAATAATATCCAGCAGTTTTCTTTGTGTGTTCATGTTCACATTTACATTTTGGTCATTTAGCCGACCCTTTTATCCAGAGCGCCTTACAGTCAGTGTATTAAACTAAGGTAAACAGGCATATACCACAACCGTAGCAAGTAAAGAGATTATGTTACCGTTATCGAGAGTGCTGTAGTTAAGCTGGCTACTTGTAAGTGTATATTTGTATTATAAAATACAAAATACATGTATTCTAATTAAACTGTTACAAAATAGGCTATGTGAATTGTAGTTCAGGCCAGTGAAATATAAATTACAAACTAGGTAGTGAAAGTATCCTGCAACAGTTTACTAACCACGGTGCTTAAGACCTATATCAAATATATGTAACAGAAATACTGCCGTTGTTGGCACTAGTTACCGGCACTGTACATCTGCAACAGTTTACTAACCACTGTGCTTCCAGTAAATGCACTGTAAATTCTAGAAATACAGCATGTTACTGTAATCAGGTGTTCCAGTAATATGCTGTAAATTTGTGTTACATTAAAGGTCCTGTAAATCTACAGTAATTTACTGTCTTTTTGTGCTGCCAGTAATTGACTGTAAAAATGACAGGAAATATTTTACAGTGTAGTCATAAAAATCTCACTATTACCCTGTACATTATGAGAGACACCTTGAAAAGCCATGTCCAGAGAGACACAGGTTTTAAACCACTAATTCACAGCATTCCAGACCTAAACTTTACTGGTCTTAGTAAACAATCGCAGCGGGAATAATTTGGCATGTGACGTCTTGATGACGGCTCTGCTCATGGATCCCTCATTAGCCCTCCTTTCACTGCTTATTTCCGGGTTATTCACTAATTGCAGAAAATATGACATAATAGGTCTATGAACGTTGTGTGGTACTAGCTCAGAGATATAGATTGTGTTTCCATGATTTATAACACATTAGTAACACATTAACCACCAAAGCATATTTCAGAATCTGTGTTGTTTGTTTTTGTCGCACTGCTTTGCTTTATCTTGGCCAGGTCGCAGTTGTAAATGAGAACTTGTTCTCAACTGGCCTACCTGGTTAAATAAAGGTGAAATAAATAAATAAATAAATAAATAATGACAGACAGGCCCGTTTGTTAACTACACTATATGTATGCCTACACCAGGCGTTCTCACACGCTATCACAGATCAGTACAAGAAGGCATAGCCTAGACACCCTTCACACACATGCACTGATGTCACCATGGGCTTAAATATACACATGGAAGGTGTCAAAACTCGACAAAAAAACAATTGTGTTTGTTGTATTTACGTCTCTTAAATCTAAAAAGTTATTCATGTTTAATGACATTACGTGTCCATAGCCTATATTTATAACAAAAGACTGCGATGATTTACCATCGTTTAACATTCATTGCCGGTCAACTTCTGTTCAAGTGGTAATGCCCCGACAAAATTCTATTTCAAAGGGAAGTGATTTTCTGATGTCATCGTTCTAGTGGCCTCTGTCATAGCCTCTGTTAACACTCTCGGGTTAGCTGTTACCTTGCGCTGAACACGAGAACAGACTGATTTTTGTGGTCCAGGGGTGATAGGCCTATAGGCTGGCTACCTTTCTCAATGGAGACGATGAAATCCCAAGAGAGTCGACGTTTCTGGCCAGGATGTAACATGGCGTAGGGAACGAACGCCAGAGCCCTTCTTCGTCAAGTCATCGTGCCTCCTCCTACTTCTTCTTCTTCCCAGGCTCTCACCTACAGAAAACGGAAAAACAGTCGTATCATTAGTTCTGTTAGATTTATAGAGCATTGTCGTTCAAATATAAAACAACTGAGTGGAAGAGGGTAGTCCCGTGCGCACAAATACAGAGGCTTTGAAAGAATGTGGAGATTGCATGAAGGCCATACGTCAACAATGCACATGCAGTGAAACGTCTTAAATTCACACTAATTTAATGACTGCTTCGAGAGATTCTATAACAGGTAAACGTTGCCTTGGTTGTTTCCTACATATAGCTCAAATCTTTTCCGAGACAGTTTAACAATTATTAGAGAATACAGATATGCCTAGTTAGGCCTTGGCTACTCAATGCATCGTTGTCTATCCATATTGCTCCACGCACACAAACTACAAAACATGACGTTTATATTTAGCCAATGGTATTGGCATTTAATGCATGCAGTGGTGTTCAAATACCAAAATAGTAATTAGGAAGTATGTAGGCTACCCATCCGAAATGCACATTACAACACATATACAACACCATGCAAAACAGTGGTTGTGGGTCCAATAAGAGACAACCAACTCGGGTTTGATCAAGGTCGGGTTCAAAGCGAGAAGTTGACTTTTATCTCAGTAGGAAAATCTCCACTGTCAAGTGTAAACTATTGTTTTTATCTCAGTAGGACAATCTCCACTGTCAAGTGTAAACTATTGTATGCTCTTTATATGCGTATGGACTACTGTCTCAAATACTTTTCACCATAAGAAAACAAACCTGTGCCAAGAGCTAGTCAAATAAAGGCGTGAGCATGAAGTCCCATTTATGTTTATTTAGTGACCAATTTGAGCTGCAGATTGACAGAATGTGACGGCCCTGAAATAGGGCCGAGGAAGAACAGAGTGTCGTCAGATTGGTGAAAATGTGACACTGTCCATGGTGCTGAACGGGAGTGTCACTGGTGCGTTCGTTGTTTCTTTCTCATAATAAATAGGAAAACAACCTTTGACCTCTGGGGATAATTCCCACGTTTTATACATTATAAAGTTACACTCGAAGCTTCAGTTGAGTTTGTATGCATGTTGTTACAAGTCTTGTCAGTTGACGAGGCCAAGGACATGTGATGTCATTCACCGCTGACGAGAAGTAGGCCTATTGATATGAGTTCTGGATGTCTTGCAATGCCATTACGTCATTCTTATAAATAGCCGACCCTTGACTGTACGGATTAGTAGCAAACTATTTTGAATGAAACAAGCCAATACTATTCCCACATTCATATAATTGCCCCTGAAACGGTTGAGCTGATGCGTAATGGCCGGGGATACCCTGAACTCAGGCACAATAGAGTATAATACATCTTCCGGTGTATGCTTTTTAACTTAGTTTTTCGGGTGTAAATTGAGTTGTGTCATTACAGCAGTATTTTACTCTATCGAACTGGACAAGGAGTAAAAAACTGCGAGTTTTGTTTTCATGGTTTTGCGCATGTGCACAAGTGTGATGCACGGGAAAGATGCTCCATGCTGTTGGAAGTAAATTTGAGGAATGTTTCGGAGTTTGTCAACTGATCAATAAATTCAAATTGGGCTTCCACGTTAACTTACGGCCCACAGATGTAAGGATGTGCTCCATGCTTTAGGCTTGATGAAAGGGGCAGTGGCTGGCGATGCTCGAAGGGGAATAGGCTACATATCAAAACATTGGGGGGAAACACGTGTGTGTGTGTGTGTGTGTGTGTGTGTGTGTGTGTGTGCGTGTGTGTGTGTGTGTGTGTGTGTGTGTGTGTGTGTGTGTGTGTGTGTGTTTGTGTGTGAAAGAGAGAGAGAAAGAGTCGGCAGGGTGAAATAAAATAAGCATCTCAGCCTCTCCGCTCCTATTAGAGGACGGCTGCACACACAGTACGGCTCTTTCTCTCACACACACACACACACACACACACACACACACACACACACACACACACACACACACACACACACACACACACACACACACACACACACACACACACACACACTCTCTCGCTGCACGGTCACTATTGTGAGGCAGCAATATTATAGTTAATAGTGCACTATAATGAATAGGGTATCATTCGGGATGCCGCAGCCTTATTTCTCAGCAGGGCGTTCTGCGTACCGCTGAAGGGACTATAGTATGTACTGATGGTGTGGATCTGGGGGGTGTGGTGCTATGAACTGATTGACATCACATTACTCCAAGTTGAGTCAAAAACATTTTCAGAAACTCTGGAGCTGAGAAATCTTTTAAATATCCCTGGGTTGGGAGGCACACCGAAGTTTGGAAATGGGACCTTGGGCTAACGATAGAAACAAATAACAAACCAAGTACAATTAACACGTAACAATTATATAAAGTAGGCCCAATAACAATGATAACAATAATCAGAATAAAAAATAAGTATGAACATAATATGAACAATAATTATAGCAAAAAATGATCATGTGAAAAAGAAAGAGGGGAGGGGGGGAAAGACTAAAAATAGATTTTGTTGAGAAAAAAAATCACGAAGCGTGCTTGCAAGACGTCTTGCGATGTGACTCGGCGAATGCGCCCTCCGCCAATGCTTTTTGGGGTAAGGGCTTCCCAGCTTGATAGATACGTACAGCAAGCCCAGACCGCAAAAAGATTCGCGAAGGACAGATCAGATCGGCTTCTGTCTCTACATCCTGTCGAGAGTCCGTGAGTCTTAAGCAAGCGACATCAAAAAAGGTCGCTTCCTCGCTTATCTCCCGTCCCGGATTGGGTGCATCCAGCCATCAGCAACCCTAGGCAATTGTGTGACTCCAACTGAATCAAACACTATGAGGCGAGGCGGGAGGGGTGGGTGGGGGGTAGGGGGGGTGTTCCAAGCGAAGCTACATCAAAATGCCAACGCTACTGCATTCTACCGCTGTCCATGGTCCTGAATCTAATTCCTTCTCCGTAGTTTCATTTCTCCCACATCTCCCTTATTCTCCCTTCTCACCCTCAGTCCCTCTCTCTCTCGAATATTATTTGGTCCAAATGCACAAATGTTTAAGCCAGTTTGGTCGTTTAGGCGCTGAGTATCAGAAGGAGCACTGTTTTTATTTTGGTTCTATATATATATATATATATATATTCCCCTCGTTCGTGATGTCGCCTAGTGGAGAACTAGCTCGCTGTAGCCGCTCGAGCGGTCTGTGTAAGGAGGGAGCAAGAAGTAATCTGCTCGCAATAAATAGAGAGCAGTGAGGGATCTTATTGGAGCAAACGAAAACTCGTCATCGACCAATCGGTGTCTCGCTCATATAGGGACCCCCCTTTTTAAAAAAAAAGAAAGAAAAAAAAGAAAGGGGAAACCAAATTTTGTCCAAGCTGGTGAAAGTGACTTGATAAATGCGACCGAATAAGGTTTTTTATACAAAGAACATCTGGATGGATTTTATATATTGATTGATTGATTGATTGATTCTCGATTCGTGCATGGATTGCATCTTACCTACGGCTAATGCAAGTTGGCATACACAAACCAGATCACAATTAATTCTATCAGGTTTAGAATGATGAAAAAATAAATCACAACAGGTTAGCTATTAATATACTGCATCCCAAGTGACATGCATATAGGCTAGACACGAACCATTTTGAAACGTTCATATGAATGTGGCGCCACAGAACGCATGTGAACCAGGCGTGGGAAAGCGCTGCAGCGCCCTCAACGCGATAACAACAACACCACAAGCATCTGAAGCGATTCTATTGTATGACCAGCGAGAGTTCACTGGATGGTACCACTGATAGTGAGGACACGGGGGTCTCTCAAAACACACTTGTTGTCAGTACCACATGTTAAAGATTCATAATTATAGCAAGTGCAATCCAGAATGACAATGAAGGCTCCAACACACAGAAGAAGAAGAAGAAGAAGAAGAAGAAGAAGAAGAAGAAGAAGAAGAAGAAGAAGAAGAAGAAGAAGAAGAGTCGGTACAAAACACCAGAATGATAATAATAATACGTCAATAATAACAATAGTCACCTAGCCCAATTCTTAAACTCTGCACACACTAATGGTTAAACAATCTTTAATGGACTTAATAAATTTAGATCAATCGGGAAAGTTACAGAATAGCAAAACTCTACTTACCCTTGAGGTTATTTTCTCACAGTCCCATGTCTCTATGTTTTTAGACCCCATCAATTAGTTTTGTTTTCAAATCACAAGAGCCCCTGTGTACTCCCCTCTTGGAACAAGGAAAGTTACTGTACCGAGTAGGAGGCTGGGTCACGCTCTATGTATGGATCTTCCCTCCCCAATGTGTGTCTCGTTTTATCCCAAACCAAGACCCCCCCTCCCCCTCCTTCCCTCCTTCTCCTCTTCCTCCCCACCGCCCCACTATCCCTGAAACTCTCTTCTCCTGCATCAAGTTGGTGC
Source organism: Salvelinus fontinalis (assembly GCF_029448725.1). Classification (NCBI taxonomy): domain Eukaryota; kingdom Metazoa; phylum Chordata; class Actinopteri; order Salmoniformes; family Salmonidae; genus Salvelinus; species Salvelinus fontinalis. The sequence goes on from NC_074669.1 coordinate 5,500,505, forward strand.
CACGATTAGTAAAGCATGCAGGGTACAGGAACGAGGTAGTATTGAGGGAGACATCAATGAAAATGTATCAAAAACGTTGCCCAGTCCCTGCTGGGTATTTTTAATGGGTGCTATTTTCATTTGCGACCGTCTGTCCAGTCAGTCACGATTCTCTCCCTCCGTCTGCACTACACAGTGACTGCCTCTCCTGACGCAGCCAACACGCACATTACTCAGTTTAGCAGTCACGACTCGAGAATCCGTGGTTTCTACTGAAATTACACGGCCCGACATTTAATTATTGAAGGAAGGAGATGTGTCTCTATATCTGCTGCTGGCTTTGGTTAAAGGAAGAGTAAATGCGAAGGTTTTTTAAAAGGTGGAAGTAATATAACAGGTGAATGGTTACACACTCTATCACAACACGAGACAGTCATTGACGATGTCTTTTTCCATGATATGACACTGTAGATGTCGTGTACTGCAAACTCTTCTCCCGCGGCGAAAATAATGCTATATATAGGCTATCGGACAAAAGTCGTGCGAGGACTGTAGCTATGAGTGAGTGAGCATGATTATTGTGTGACGTGAACGAAACTGCAGGCAGATACGAGCGTTGGTTGAACTCGATTCAATATTTTGACATGCGACACATTGCTTAGGCTACTTTAATCTATGGGCCCTACATCGTTGCTAAATTGGCTGTGATTGCTTCGACACTTTCATAATTGTATGGGTGATTCCTTGCCCATTTGGCAGCCCAATATCTTGTTGTCAAACCATCAATATCGACCCCCCTCTTTACCACATCTACAGTATAACGCTAAGTTACTGTGGAGAGAAGTCTAACCAAAACAGGAATTTGGCGGTACGGTCTATGGCCCTCAAATCACGACCTCTAGAATCGCTCCCTAATTCAAATAAAAAACGAGGTCCGTCTTCACTTTGTCATAAAGTCATGCATATCGGATTGAAAAGCAGCATAGCCCAAAAGCTGCAAACGGTAGACTATTTTTCAATGAAACGTGGATGGTGACGCGCGGTTTCACCAGTAGTATCATCAAGACGGATGAAAACGATCACATTGTTTAAGAATGAAGAAACAAATGTTTTGGGGGTGCTTCAGAAGATGGGTTTACGGTCATATCATACGGTATAGCCTATAGGTAGCTTGATACACTGAAGATGGCAATGCATGACGTGTGCAGAAGGGTAATCCAAGTCTACCCGCCTATAGCCTCCCTGTCTGTGCCCTACACATTATCTGTTTAAACTGTTCAAACGACGCTGGCGGGAAGAAGACTCCACTATGTAACTCTCTATGATATGTAGCAATAGTTAGGCTACATGTAAGCTGATTACAACAACAAAAAACTGTAACTGTAATCAGTTACGTTACCAGCAAAAAAATATTGCAATCAGATTACAGATACTTTGAAAAACATGGATTATTTTTAAATTCAGAAAGGATGTTTGCAAAAAAAATACATGACACCTTTCTGTTTTTCTCAAAGACATTCAATTCAGCATTCAAAAAAGACGCAAGTTTAAATTTGTTCCACCTGAGCTAGTCTGACCACAAGTCAGAGAACACACACCAAATGCGTTTGATGGATGCTTGTTGTCTTCTTCTAATGCCTGTTAAGGGGAAAGTAATAGTAAGAGTAACGTAAAAGTAATCAGATTACGTCCCCGAGTTTGGGGAATCCCAAAGTTACATTACTGATTACAATGTTGGCTAGGTGACTAGTAAATGTAACGGATTACACTTAGAAAGTGTTACGCTCTGCTGCTACAGTCTACCTGCTACTGGCGAACTCATTCAAAGCTAACGACAATCGGGAGTTTCATGTAGGCTTTTGATCCTGGGGGAAAGGACTCAGCCTCCGATCAGGCTCCGCGAAAGAGCAAACGTTTTCATTCATTGAAATCGCATTGGTTTCCTTTCCGAACACGCGCGCCTAAGGTTCGGTGATGTACGGAACCCCCCTGGTGCCATTCGATGTTATTTTCAGCACCATTACTGTTGGACAGCTCTGGGTTTCCCCAAGTCGGTGCAACGTTTCAGGCTGCAGCTTCCCAATTTTCCTCGTTGCTCGTCTCCTTTCTTCCTCTCCTCCGCCTTCTCCTCCTCCTCCTCCATTCCTGTCTTTATGCATCCTCTTAAAAAAAGGGGGAAATTAGCGCAAATTAGGCTCATCAGAGAAGGATTTTCCCTCGCAAGCTTATATTTTTTTGGCGGGAGGAAAGATATGTGAAAAGAGACGCAACAGCGCCAACAACAGACAAAGGAGTTTGAACTTGCTGTTTTACCAGTGGGGTGATTCCCTTCCCTGCAGAGAAAGGCTGCATGGTTTCATTTGAATGTTGTCAAAAACGATAAAAAACAAGACCAAGAATTATAGTCTTTTTCGGTTACTACGTTGTGAGCTAAATGTGATGGGAAGCACGACAAGACTCAACAGACAAGCAACAGAGCAAAAATGACAAACTGAGAAAGTACATTGAATTAAAAACATCGCACATTCAAAGTCTCACTTACCATATAGCAGGAGCCAGGGACCACTTGCAGAACCGAGGGAATGAGAAGAAAGAAAAAAAACATTTACAATGCATTCATAAACATGCTCTACTGACACATGGGATAACACATTGGGTATAAACAAATATTCAGTCCATGCTTCATAAATAGCCTTAATATGGCACGTCCAAGTTTTCTCAGGATCGGCTTCCTTTTTATACAAGTGAGACCCTCTGTCTATTTCTGGCGCGCGATCAAACCATGGTGCTATTTTTAGGTCGCAGTAAGGCGAAAAAAAAACACTCACAAAGGCATCGCTCAGGAACGTTACGTGGAGCGCATGTAATGAAGGCTACATACATTTTCATCTACCAACTCTGCACAAGAGCTGCCTCTCCGTATCTCTCTCACTCGTACTTGTCGTATATTATTGTTATTATGTATATTTGATTTCGCGTGCTCTCGCTCAGCTCTTCTGGCGTCTTCTCGCGCCTTCTCGCGCCTGTCTCCATGCAACTTTCGCTGAAGAATTCACTACACAGCAGTTGGTTGATTTGCAATTCAGAAAATAGGCCTATACATAAGAAATATATCAGGTCCCTTCACATAACATGGATAACCCCACGTTATCCCTGTGGTTTAGGCTTTTTATCGGGAAAAAAATAAGCTTGCTGACGAAAAAAGAAAAAAGCCCTATTTTTTTGTGGAGGGGCTGCGTCAGTTACTAGGCATTGACGTCACGTTTAGATTCTCCCCACTTTACAGCCTATAGCGCCTGATTAAAGACGCCGCCTCGACATTTGCTGTCTGTCCATCTTTTAATTTGCTTTGGAAATAAAATGGTTGGGGAATATTAAGGGTGGAGAGGCTAGAAACGGCCATATAGACTATGCGTCTCATAAAGCGCTATAGTACGAATTAACAATGTTCTCCATCTCCCGCGCCCCTGTGTCTCAAGCGCTTTTCTCGTCCACTGGATTGGTATGAATTGTAGTCTTGAGGCTTGGTTCCCATCCGTGTATTTGCTAGGCAAACATTCTATCTGAGCTGGTGACAATAACAATGCAATCTCTGTACGCTCGCTGCCCGTGCCCACGCGCTAGACTCGCTCACCACCGGACTCACAGTGAGAGCAGAACTGTCAGAGCCAGCGCACCAACACGCCAGATACAACCTGTGCACACACCCTAGCTCTAAAAAGTCTCTTTCGTATCCTTAACCCCCTCTCCAATATTCATCCCCATACTCTCCTTTCCCGGGTTCACCCTGACCTCTTGCCAGCATGCACCAGCGTGAAAAGTCACGAGATACCGGTGTGTGTGCAAAAAGTCATCTCAGAGGGAAAAAAAGGTTGCGTCCGTCGCAGTGGTTGATGCTATTATAATGCGTATTGGCTTGTATTATGATGAATAGTACACTGTATTTCCGCTGGCTGCTGCAGGTTTCACTCTGCTGCGGAGAGCAAGTTGGGGCAGCTCCTGACACTAAGGGCGGGGTGGAAGTGAGCTGGGGCTTTTGGAAAGCTATAGAAGTTCCATTCATAACTAGATATTGACAGAAACCGTAGGATCATAAACGTTGGGGCACCTCCCTTTTTGCTCCCATTTGCTCCCTATAAACTGTTGAAAAGCCTTGGATACAACGTTTATTTATATATATATATATTTATATATATATATATTTTTTTAAACATTTTAGTCATTTAGCTACGCTCTTATCCAGAGCTTACAGGACCAGTTAGGGTTGAGGTCCTTGCTCAAGGGCACGGACAGATTTTTAATCGAGTCAATTCTGGGATTCTAACCAACGACCTTTAGGTTACTGGTCCAACGCTCTTAACCGCCTGGCTACCTACTACAGCAGTACTCTAGCACCATTTGTATTGTTGTTTGAGGTTACCCCTTGCCTTCTTCCCTCATCTCTTCCACCCCTCCCCCTCCCACACCCTTCTCTCACTCCCTACTCTCTCTCTCTACTCTCTCTCTCTCTCTCTCTCTCTACTCTCTCTCCTACTCTCTACTCTCTCTCTCTCTCTCTCTCTCTCTCTCTCATTCTCTCTCTCTCTCTCTCTCTCTCTCTCTCTCTCTCTCTCTCTCTCCTCTCTCTCTCTCTCTCTCTCTCTCTCTCTCTCTCTCTCTCTCATCCGCCTTTGCTGCAGCTGCAATCTTTCAATCAGTGAACCAGCAACAAATATCAATGAGCGGGACTATCAGTGAAGAGCACCGATATCGCCGCACGGTGTCGCCACACTCAGCCCGAGTTCTCTCCCTCCAATCCCCCCTGGAGCATCGTCTTCCACTGCTTTCAATGGAGCTTTCTCTCGGATTAATGAAAATTTCAGCTGGAGCATTTGTTTTAAAGAGCTAGTGCCTCCCTGACTCGGATCGCTGCCCGGCCCGGCCACTCGCCAGATGCCACTTGGGGAACTTCTCTTCAAACACGTTATTCAGAGCCCAAGCTAGTCTCAGCAGAAGGGACTTTTCTTAGCAGGTTAGGTTAGGTTATGAGAATTCACGTGGAAGGTTAGGAGAATTAGGTTTAGGCATAGCTAAAATGCTAAAATTGGCCCCGACCCGAAACGAACATAGCTACATAAGGCGTTTCCAACTAACGCGATTCTGCTCCAAACACACAGTGTGACGTCTCTTGCGTGTTGGTTATCCAACACTTAACCTGATACAGTTGTAAGAATTCAGTCCACCTACACTCCCCACACAAAATATTCAAAAGTTATATGGTAGGCTAAAAAGAACCTGGAGGCTAAATATAGATACAGGCTAGCGCCTCCCTTTAGATACTGTACTCTTTGAATAATGTATAGTGCATCGGAAATGACTCTAAAAAATATTAGATCAATGCGCCAGCCCAGGTGTAAAGCCAAACTTGTTGCCATAACATAAACTGTTTTATTCCTTTGCCTAGCCTATATAATGTCACTGTTTTTGTGTTGAGAAGTATATTTTACTTCAAATGTTGAAAACGCCCTCCCATATATTTCATATCACGTTTGATATCTGACATCTTCCTGAAGTTATCTGAACTCAATGGTGCTGTAAAGTTCAGAAGAGAGCAAACCGATTTTAAAAAACCGTGGCGAGATTGGCAGCACCGTGGCGCTGTCCAGGGTGCTGAAAAGTTACGAGGGGCACAGTAGCATATTGCCCGACCGTGGTTAGATTAGCCGCAAGGTGACGCTGTCCATGGTGCTGAGACGTTAATAGACGCAAAAGGTATGCTTACTTATCTCATGCGAGTCCATAAAAACGAGTAGACCTATAGCCTATAGTGACCAATTGCAACGTCGTTGTTTATTTTGTCGTCATAACAACACCCATACAAGTGCCTTCGGGACACGCATACAGCCTAGCGAAATAATTGCTCTTGAAGACCTAATGTCACACGCTATGACAAGGGAAAGAGGGTCACCAAAATGATCTGTGACCTACCTACGAAACTACGAAGGTAGGCTAAACGTTCAAATAACTCATTCGATGTCATTCGGATGACGTACATCAGCGGAATATACAATAAGTTCTCGCTGACGCAAGTCCCACATGAACATATTATCAAAGTGTAACAGTGTAGCCTACAAAAAAAGTGCTTACCTCTTAGCTCGTGAATCAATGTTACAGCTTTGTCTATTACGCGCCACGTGCGGAGCTGCCATGGACAGCTATAGGCTATGTGCCATCCATGCTCTCTCTCTATATCTCTCTCTCCCCCCCCCATCCCTCTCCATCTCTCTTTCTCTCTCTCTCTCTCTCCTTACCCCCCTCCCTCTCTATCTCTCTCTCTTTCTCTCTCTCTCTCTCAGAGAGCTGTTACTAGGCATCCCAGCAGAGTAGCGGGCTAAGCAGCGAAACCCCAGCACGTGAATACGCCTACGCATTAGCGAAGCCCCCACTGTCTACAACTCCCTGTGTTCGTTGTTGGATCTCTCCCAAATTGCAGGACTAACAGTAACTCAAAACAAATACTATGCACCGTTCATATAGCCACAGTGTTAGTTGTCATTGCCTAAATTATAACAATAACGATTGTATGCATGCATGTGTTCAGATGCCTCAGACATTAGGGCAATGGGCTAAAATATCTGTCATGTTTCGGTCCTAAGGCTACATAAAATAGCTTCAAGATTATGCTGAACTAAAGTATCATCATGTCTGCCTACCAGGGTTGAAAGAGACAACTTGTGGCACCTCTGGAGAAGTCGTGATTCCCGCTGGCACAAAAGAAAGCACTTACCCGTCTAAGAAGTCTTGTCTGGCTGTGCTCGAGTAGCCTACAAAAGGGATTCGTCTTAAATGAGATGCTTTTTGAGACCAAGAAAGGGAAATAACTCTAGGAGCCAAAGTGGGACAGTACGCATCTCTTGCGTCCGGACGGACGGGGTCACGCCGTGCTCTTCGTTTCACTTCTCTCTGGGGTGAACATTATTGGTGTTGTTGCTACGATGCGCACCGCGACATATATGTGAATGACTTGGAGATGGGGGAAGTAGGAAAGTGTGAATGAACCGTGTAACGTGATATTGTGAAGCAGAGCGAGACAGGGACTTGTCCCGCTCCATTCATAGAGTGTCAGACGACCAGGTCTAACCAGCTCTTCACACAGCGAGGATGCAACGGGATCTCCAACAATAACAATTCATTAAAAGCACGAGCGTTTTGTGTGTAGTGAATATTATCAATAGGTAGTCCTTCTTACAATGAGTAGGCTATACCGTGGGCAAACGAACAGCTTTAACGCGGAGACTCGTTCCCGGGCATTGGGAGACAGCTAGAGGAGATCGCGCGCAGCCACAGGCACACGGCTATTCTCAGCCCGCCAGTCCATTTCACCCGTGTGCTATTGACCTGCATTGACGTCATTGCGTCATTAGGTATCCCTTAGAAACACAGACTTTCTAAAATAGTATCAAATTAATTCAACGGGAGAGGGTGGGGCGAAATGGGTGGGTATGGGTGATGGGGAGAGAAAGGGGGTAAATGTTGGGAGGTCAACATTCGAACGATAGAACATCCCCCTAAACCAGACCATTCTAATACTACCAGACGCCCTGCTTTGAAAATAGTTCCGGAGTTTCCTGGTTTGCTGTTCAACCTGATAATTAATTAGAGAGGAACAATGAAAAAACGCAGTGGAACTGGCTTCGAGGTCCAGAGTTGATTTTGAGGGGTTAGTGTGTATGAAGCTGTGGAAGAGCGAAAATATGAAAAATAAATGACTTCGATCAGACTAAGGGCAGCTCTCTCTCTCTCTCTCCTGATCTAAAAATAGCGCACATCTCCAGCTGACTGGAGAGAGTATGTTGAAAAACCTCCGCATTTAACCCTTGTTTCTGCAAGGCAACACAGACCCAAAATAGTGCAATTGCCACATACAGAACAAGGACAAGAAGCCTCAGAGACTGACATGCTACCGGCTGCTGCCTTTGTGAGAGCTCATTTGGGTGTTACATTACCTTAACGTTCAGTAGGAAAGCCTTTGTTGATGGGCTGTAAAATCTAAAACAAACTACCGAATTAATTCACATAAAGCTTTTCATTGAGATTATATGACATATACATTATAGATATGAACTGCTGCCAATTATTCGCCAACAGGTGTCATTGTGTTGTTCACTCTCAGATAATGTGGGGGAGGCAGAGTCTTAAACTTGGTCACGAATCATAATCTCAGCCAGACTGATGTTTATACCTGGAAAACCCCTGTGTAGAAATCGGACACAGATTCTGGCTTAGTTTGCCCTAAAGTTGCACAATTTCGACAACTTCCCCAAAATCCCATGTTTTCCAGAAATCCAATTAGAATTTCTGGAAAACCTGGGAATTTTGCGGAAGTTAATGGAACTTTGCAACCCCTTATGGAAAAACAATATGATTTCACATGTGCAAAATCACATGATTTCACGTGTAGCATTTGCACGTGTGAAACCATGTGTTTTTGGAACACTCCGGGTGATGTGGATTTTCACATGTGAAATCAGGGGTTTTTGAAACACTTCACATCCGGTGCACATAAAACAAAGATGAGTCTCTATGACACACACAGTACTTCTAGCATAGCGTTTTCAATGTACATATTTAATCCACTTTGACACATACGAGTATATTATGAGTTTATTTATACAGTCATTGTTATTTAAACATTTCCTTACCTGGGATTTTAACTGACAACCTTTTGTGTCACCGCATTCCAATCTGCCTGCTACGCCACCACGTCTGTGTCAATAGCTGATTTCGCCTGTATTCCCACACTTTGGACTTTTGCGCTCAATACTATATTTATAATAGTGATTCAGGGGTAATATTAAAACAGAATAATATAACATACCAACATCAGACAACTATACAGAAAAGCCTACAATTGCTAAAATAATTCAATTAAATCAATGATGAAGGAATAGTCAGAATAACTAAATAAAGATGTCACTCTTCTGCTAAGTGAATGAATGTATATGAGAATGTTACAGACTTTCTGGTTCAGCAAAAAAAGGTCAGTGTTCCGTAAATCCAAAGGTTGGGAGTTCGAATCTCAGGATGGGCCATACTTCAGCTGAACAGTGTAAACGCATTCTATGTGAAGTTTCAAGAACACAATTTTTTACATGTGAAGTGTTCCAAAAACACATGTTCACATCTGAAATGTCACATGAAGTATTCCAAAAACATGTTTTCACATGAATTTACATTTGAAGTGTTCAAAAACACATTTTTTTCACATCGTATGAAATCATGATTTTCCACATGTGGTTGAAAATGTGATAACGTGAAACTCCACTGTTAGCCATTGCTTTTAATTTTGCAGATTTTTTTGAAAATGTACAGTATGTTTCTACAGTAATAGTGTTTCGCTATATATTTACTGTGAATAGCAATGCACTTGGGTACTTTTTTGCCAGTCCTGTAAATTAACTTTGCACGCCTCACTTGTAATTGCATTTAAACTTACAGGATACTTGTTTAGATGCACTTATGGCAAAAACAGATTTTTTTAAATCCTGTAATTTTAGTGAAAAGTGTGGAAACAACTATTCATGTATTTCTACAACTGAACTGTATGTTTACGGTAAATATACTGTACAACAACAAACTGTATTCAGGAAGTACACAGAAATTTAAATTATTTTCAATACTGGAAAATTTGGAATTTTGTTCACTTTCTGAATTGACTGAAAGTTAAATGGAATTGACCTTCAACGTCAGTTAGCACACTTGGGAGTTAACCACACGTAGGATTTGAACTCACAACCTTTTGGATTCCAGAACCCTGGATTTCCTGCTTCACCACTTGTTTACAGGAACTTAATGTTTATTTTTCAATAACTTATTATCAACTAATTGCAAGTGGGTTATTGTAAAATTCACAGTAATTTACTGTAGCTAATGTGTCAAATTCACTAACCTGGCAGGCTGTTAAGTGAGTATTGAGAAAAAAGAAGGAACCCGCACACTGCTCTTGACAGTGTCAGCTATCAAAAGTTCTGACGAAGGCTGTGAGGATAATACGTAAAGCTTATTAAAGAGCAGTGACACTATCAAGAGCAGTGACACTATCAAGAGCAGTGACACTATCAAGGGCAGTGATACTATCAAGAGCAGTGACACTATCAAAAGCGGTGATACTATCAAGAGCAGTGACACTATCAAGAGCAGTGATACTATCAAGAGCAGTGACACTATCAAGAGCAGTGACACTATCAAGAGCAGTGATACTATCAAGAGCAGTGACACTATCAAGAGCAGTGATACTATCAAGAGCAGTGATACTATCAAGAGCAGTGACACCATCAAGAGCAGTGACACTATCAAGCGCAGTGATACTATCAAGAGCAGTGACACTATCAAGAGCAGTGACACTATCAAGCGCAGTGATACTATCAAGAGCAGTGACACTATCAAGAGCAGTGATAGTATCAAGAGCAGTGATACTATCAAGAGCAGTGACACTATCAAGAGCAGTGACACTATCAAGAGCAGTGACACTATCAAGGGCAGTGATACTATCAAGAGCAGTGACACTATCAAGAGCAGTGACACTATCAAGAGCAGTGATACTATCAAGAGCAGTGACACTATCAAGAGCAGTGATACTATCAAGAGCAGTGATACTATCAAGAGCAGTGACACTATCAAGAGCAGTGACACTATCAAGCGCAGTGATACTATCAAGAGCAGTGACACTATCAAGAGCAGTGACACTATCAAGCGCAGTGATACTATCAAGAGCAGTGACACTATCAAGAGCAGTGATACTATCAAGAGCAGTGACACTATCAAGAGCAGTGAGACTATCAAGCGCAGTGATACTATCAAGAGCAGTGATACTATCAAGAGCAGTGATACTATCAAGAGCTGTGACACTATCAAGAGCAGTGACACTATCAAGAGCAGTGACACTATCAAGAGCAGTGATACTATCAAGAGCAGTGTGCCGGTTCCTTCTTTTTTCTCATTTTATTCAACTGTTACCATGCACCTGCAAAAAAAGATAGATCAGATGAGCGAGGGGCTTTTGAATTTTGAAGTAAGTGAGAATTAAAATAACACGGTGACTAGCTATTAATTAAATATTGTATGGCTCTTTGGTAACATACGCGCCTACGGTAGGTCAGCCTATAAAATGTCTGCAGACATGATAGTAAACAAGCTTAATGTTTACGGCCAGAATACAACAGACTAGGTTAACTTGGATGACATTCCCTCTCATGGGACACCAAAAAAGCCACACCTCAAATAAGCCACTCCTGCAATCTTCTGATAGGCTGATGCTGCTACAGTATGCTGCCAATCAGCAAGTGATGTGCATATGTTGTCAACAAAACGTCACTGAAGGCACAGTAGGTTACTGTCAAGGATTGCTAGTGTCAGGCAACGTTTTTCCAGTAAGTTATTTTTTACCTTTAATAGGTAGTTTCCAGTAAAGAAATTACAAATTCTCAAGTAACTGGAAAATGGACAATAACCTCTGTGCAGTGCAGCTCATTACGGACCCATTCTCTTGGAGAATTTGCAGAATAGTGTCAAAGGAGTTGCTCAGCTTGCATTGGCATTAACATTAAGAAACGGACTGTTAGAACTGTTAAGGCTCCATGGATTGATGAGGAATTAAAAAACTGTATGGTTGAAAGAGATGGGGCAAAGGGAGTGGCTAATAAGTCTGGCTACACATCTGACTGGCTTACTTACTGCAAATTAAGAAATTATGTGACTCAACTCAACAAAAAGAAGAATAAACTGTATTATGAAACCAAATTCAATGATATAAAGAATGATGGAAAAAAACGTTGGAGTAATTTAAATGATGGGCAGAAAGACAATTTCAAATCAGATGGCTTATTCATCACGAAACCATTTGATGTTGCCAATTATTTTAATGATAATTTCATTGGCAAAGTGGTCAAACTTGGGCAGGAAATGCCAACAATGAACAGTGAGCCACCGTACTTATGCATAAAAAACTAATAATGAAAGAAAAGCATTGCAAGCTTGAATTTTGTTAAGTTAGTATGGGAGAGGTGGAAAAATTATTGTTAATAATGACAAACTTCCTGGCATTGATAACTTAGATGGAAAGCTACTGAGGATGGTAGCTGACTCTATAGCCACTTCTATCTGTCATATTGTTAATCTGAGCCTAGAGGAAAGTCTTTGAACTCAGGCCTGGAGGGAAGCCAAAGTAATTCCACTACCCAAGAGTGATAAAGCGGCCTTTACTGGTTCTAACAGCAGACCTATAAGCTTGCTGCCAGCTCTTAGCAAACTGTTGGAAAAAATTGTGTTGGAACTAATACAATGTTATTTCTCTGTAAACAAATGAACACGCTTATAGAGAAGGACACTCAACATATACTGCACTGACACAAATGACTGATGATTGGTTGAAAGAAATTGATAATAAGAAGACTATGGAACTGTACTGTTAGATTTCAGTGCAGCCTTTGATATTGTTTACCATAACCTGTTGTTGAAAAAATGTATGTGTTATGGCTTTTCAAACTCTGCCATATCGTGGATTCAGAGCTATCTATCTAATAGAACTCAAAGGGTTTTCTTTAATGGAAGCTTCTTTAATGTCAAACATGTAAAGTGTGGTGTACCGCAGGGCAGCTCTCTAGGCCCTCTACTCTTTTCTATTTTTACCAATGACCTGCCACTGGCATTAACAGGTGAATGTTTATCAATAATTGGAAGAAGCAATTTCATAAATTCATCAAGTGCAGTGTTTGGATGCTCCCTATTAATCACACCAGACCAACAAATATTTTTAACATCATCCACATAAGAGTTACAGCAAAATCTTTTGTATGATCTCTTATATACTACTTTAGGCCCAGCTGTTGGAACTTTGGCTTTCCTGGATATAACCACTATATTGTGATCACTGCATCCAATGGGTACAGATACAGCTTTAGGACAAAGTTCTACAGTATTAGTAAAAATGTGATCGATACATGTGGATGATCTTGTTCCTGTAGTGTTTGTAAATACCCTGGTAGGTTGATTAATAACCTGAACCAGATTACAGGCACTGGTTACAGTAAAAGCTTCCTATTTAGTGGACAGCTTGATGAAAACCAGTCAATATTCAGGTCCCCAAGAAAGTAGACCTCTCTGTTTACATCACATACACTATCAAGCATTTCACACATTATTTAGATACAGACAGTTAGCACTTGGTGGCCTATAGCAACACCACAAAAGAAAAGGCTTTAGATGTGCCAAGTGAACCTCCAACCACAACACTTCAATAACACTTGACATAAGATCTTCTCTAAGCATTAAGGGATATGGCTCTGAATATATACAGCAACACCTCCCCCATGAGAATTCATGTCTCATCTATAGATGTTATATCCTTGTATTGCTACTGCTGGATCATCAAAATAATTATCTAAGTGAGTGTCAGAAATGGCTAATATATGAATGTTATCTGATGTTTGCAAGTTATTGATTTCATGAACCTTATTTCTAAGGCTACATATATTAATATGGGATATTTTCAGCTTTCTTAAATTGTTTTCTATATTATAGACATAATATGGAAAAGAGCAAACAAAGCAAGAGAAAAAAATATACATTCAGCAGTCCATTAATCAGTTGGTGTGTGTGTGTGTGTGACTCTTGTTTCTCTTGGTCTGAGAGTCCTTTAGGTGCCTTTTGAGAAACAAGATTCCCTGGTCTGATGAAACCAAAATTGAACTCTTTGGCCTGAATACCAAGCGTCACATCTGGAGGAAATCTGGCACCATCCCTACGGTGAAGCATGGTGGTGGCAGCAGCATGCTGTGGGGATGTGTTTCAGCGGCAGGGACTGGGAGACTAGTCAGGATCGAGAGAAAGATGAACGGAACAAAGTACAGACAGATCCTTGGTGATAACCTGCTCCAGAGTGGTTTGGATATCAGACTGCGGCGAAGGTTCACCTTCCAACAGGACAACAACCCTAAGCACACAGCCAAGACAACGCGGGAGTGGCTTCAGGACCAGTCTCAATGTCATTGAGGGGCCCAGCCAGAGCCCAGACTTGAACCCGATTGAACCTCTCTGGAGAGACCTGATAATAGCTGTGCAGCGATGCTCCCCATTTAACATGACAGAGCTTGAGAGGATCTGCAGAGAAGAATGGGAGAAACTCCCCAAATACAGGTGTGCCAAGCTTGTAGAGTCATACCCAAGAAGACTCGAATATCTAATCGCTGCCAAAGGTGCTTCAAAAAAGTACTGAATGAAGGTCTGAATACTTATGTTGTTTTATTTTTTATAAATTAGCAAACATTTCTAAAAACCTGTTTTTGCTTTGTCATTATGTGTGTAGATTGATGAGTAAAACATATATTTTAATCAATTTAATCAATTTTAGAATAAGGCTGTAACATAACAAAATATGGAAATTGAATACTTTCCGGAAGGCACTGTACTTGTTTTTTTTAACTAGACAAGTCAGTTAAGAACACATTCTTATTTACAATGACAACCTGAAAGTGTGTTAGTAAAGTATATGTTCCAAGCAACAATCATAAACTTGGTGGCACTGCGGAAATATTGATGCACTCCCAATCAGGAGGTTGCAAGTTCAAATAAGTATTGTATACTCTACGTCAAGTGTCCTTGAGAACTGCTAGCTTTATGTTGATGTAATGTTGGTGGCGATAATTGTACAATTATTTACTTGATTGTGGGTGGCTTTTAGCAAAGTGCAGAAATGCATTCTAGCCAATAAGTCTGTGGCCATATCTCTTTTACACTCACAGATCTGGTGGTGTAGCTGCCCTGCAGCAGGACATTACAAGTTTGGTTCACAACACAAAAGATTTAACAGTAATTGAAATCAGAATAAATCTTCTTTATTTTTTAAAATAACACTTTTAAGTTGTTGTATATTAGTTACTTTATTTTTACTGCAACTTAAGGCAAAGTGCAAAAATGTATTCTTGGCAATAAATATATAGCCAATCTTTGTTATGTCCATAGACCTGGAGGCTCGGCAGGAACTTCAGGTAGCTAGTAACCAAGATGTAGTGAGTTCAAATCCCGAAGTGAGGTTCAGTCCCAAATAATCAGCATACTGTCATTTAACATAAAAAATACAGTAACTCGTTGTACATTTCCTATATTTTCACTAGAACTAGACAAAAACCTCTAGGGGACCATGACACAACGTTCTGAGAACGTCCCTGGAGCAAATCGGGAACTAGAATGAAACCTGAAGGGGACCATGACACAACGTTCTGAGAACGTCCCTGGAACAAACCTTGGAACTAGAATGAAACCTGAAGGGGACCATGACACAACGTTCTGAGAACAACCCTGGAACAAACCTTGGAACTAGAATGAAACCTGAAGGGGACCATGACACAACGTTCTGAGAACAACCCTGGAACAAACCTTGGAACTAGAATGAAACCTGAAGGGGACCATGACACAACGTTCTGAGAACGTCCCTGGAACAAACCGGGAACTAGAATGAAACCTGAAGGAGACCATGACACAACGTTCTGAGAACAACCCTGGAACAAACCTTGGAACTAGAATGAAACCTGGGGACCATGAATATTTAAAAGGAATTAATGTAATTTAAAGTAAAGTATTCTAAATGACGTTTGACCTCTTGTCTTTTGCATGTGCTCAAATGATGTCACATGAAACTTCATGGTATCACATATTGAAATGTTGCATCCCTATGTTGTAAAACAAAATTCACATGAGATCAGGTTATCACATATGTTCAAATGTTGTCATGTGTACTTTCATGTTCTCACATGTTACCATTTTGCATCAACATGTCACATTTATTTCACATTAATTTCACATTAGATCATGTTCTCACATGTTGTCACATGTTATCACATTAACATCACATTAAATCACGTTATCACATGTGAAATTCATGTGGTTTTTCCATAAGGAACGCTAATTTGCCCTGAATTTGGTAAACCCTGGCCTACTGCACGAGGGCAAACGTAGATATTGAGGTGGCGCCATGGAAACGTGAGGTGGCGCTGTCCATGATGCTGGAAATGGCTGCCAACGCTAGGCTCCTATGCGTGTTGAGGCACACGGTAAACCCCCAGTCCAATAGACTGCTCCACCGTATGTCATACCATCACTTTAATACGTAGCCTTTGACCACATGAGCACTTATTAGCCTACACGTAAAAAAAACGCAAAAATAATTAGGATCTAACCAAACTACAAATAGACCTACATGGTATTTGGCAAAAGCGTTCACTTTAGAAAGTCACAGCTTGTGTTCTAAATTGAACCCTATTCCCTATTGGACGGGGGGGGGGGGGGGGGGCACTACTTTTGAGACCAGAGCCCTATAGAACCCTATAGAACGCTATATAGGGCACTACTTTTGACCAGAGCCCTATAGAACCCTATAGAACGCTATATAGGGCACTACTTTTGACCAGAGCCCTATAGAACCCTATAGGACGCTATATAGGGCACTACTTTTGACCAGAGCCCTATACAACCCTATAGAACGCTATATAGGGCACTACTTTTGACCAGAGCCCTATAGAACCCTATAGAACGCTATATAGGGCACTACTTTCGACCAGAGCTCTATAGAACCCTATAGAACGCTATATAGGGCACTACTTTTTGACCAGAGCCTGGTCTAACTTAGTGCATAAATATATGGAATAGGATGCTATTTTGGATGCACTCATACACCTCACCTCTGGAGTGTCTCTAAACACACCACTGGTACTTCGTTTTGTTGGGCCCTGCTGAGAATAGTAAAAAGACTTCACCACAACGGAACCATGACTAATAACCTTTGCCAAGAGTTGAGAGAAACACATATTGCAGACGGTAAGCGTCACCCTTTACACATGACCTGCAGAAGACATTTCTCTGAGTTGCTAAGAGAATCGTTCAACATATTAAAAAGTCTCAATAGGCTATAGCCTATGGGTTACTCTAGCATTATGTCTGGGGTGGAAAGGCTATACGAATGACGCGGACACTCTATTGAAAGTTAAGAGGGAAGAGTATGCTAGGTCGGCTTCAATGGAATATGATAGCGCCATGACTTAATTAGCGACTGAACTTCCTGATTTGGCCACGTTTAAAATTTGTATCATTAAGAAATGCTAGTGGCCATAACTGAATCCAAACGTGAGTTTCTTTCTGGGTGTGGTTTGATGTGGGTGTCTATTGTGTGTGTTCGCAGGTGGGAAGAGTTAGACAAACTTTTACGCCAAGTAGCTTCAGCCAGTTAGTGTGCAACAGTGACAAAGTTGGTTTGACTTTGGATAGTCTATCTCAGGGGCTAGTTAGGGACTGTCAATATTACACAACAACACAATCTCACACTCAACTCGTTCAAATATGTACAAAATGTATTTCAGCAGATTTTGTGCATTTTTGTGCTTTTGTGTGGCTTAATTAGAGTGAAAATACAACACATTTTTGTACGACTTCATTCATTGGAAAATACCTTTTTTAGGGGGGGGGGGGGCAGACTTCGGAACAATCTTTTGAACGTTGTTAGAGCAATGCATGATGGGCAATGGTGTTCTACACTGCCTTTTTTGTGTGTCCCACATGTATTTATATACATTTTTTAAAACGTTAACAACCCAATATTGTTAATCAACCAGGTGGTCACCGAAATACTTGTGATAATAGCATCCTTATGTTGCTGTATTTTTAATTAATGCCAATACTGTTTTCTATGCTTGTTTACGCCTAATAGTTTGGGATACTGGTGCACTTGTAGTCAGAAATGCCCTTTATTCGTATAGGCAACACCAGGTCTACATGATTTTCTTCATAACACATTTCATATTTTGTGGAGTCTACATTACACAATTTCTTTCATAATGCATTGTATCCAAGGCTATGTCGAATTTTATGAGGGTTGCCAGATTGGAGAAAAAATATATATAATCTTTTTTGGGGTATCGATGAAGGTATTTGATTGGGGAATGGGGATAACTTTTTATGATGGGAAATTATAATACACACGATAATACACACACACACACACGCACACAAATACTTTGTTTGTACTCCTGTTATAGTCAACTCTTGACTTTTGTATTAATTATTTTCTTTTAAATATTTGTAACTAGTTAACGGGTTAAGTGTTTGCAGTTTGCATGTTTCAGTCATGTTTAACATGGTTAAATAGTCGTAAATCTTTGCATGATTTATCTTTTGGAAAATTTGGCATTTTTATGCATATGCTGTATTTCCACTGATTAAAGCATTAATTAATCAACACACTACTGTAAATAAATGGACACTACCTGTTATAAAATAGGAAATTGCTCTATGTAAATAAATGGACACTACCTGTTATAAAATAGGAAATTGCTCTATGTAAATAAATGGACACTACCTGTTATAAAATAGGAAATTGCTCTATGTAAATAAATGGTGAGAAATGCTCAGTCTGAAGCCATTCGGCGATGGGTTTCACAGCCCTATAATAACGATACAAGTTATATCACCTTAAAAAGTATCACGGCTCAGGAGAAGACCCAGATGCAGACAGTTTGAAGTAACAAAAGTTTATTATAAAAACAGGGAGCAGGCAAACAACAGGTCAAGGGCAGGCAGAGGTCCGTAATCCAGCGCACTGTCACAAGGTACAGAATGGCAGGCAGGCTCAGGGTCAGGGCAGGCAGAATGGTCAAAAACAGGAAAACTAGAAAACGGACTAGAGAAAAAACAGGAGTACGGGAAAAAACGCTGGTAGGTTTGACAAGACAAGACGAACTGGCAACAGACAAACAGACAAACAGAGAACACAGGTATAAATACACTGGAGATAATGGGGAAGATGGACGACACCTGGAAGGGGGGGTTAGACAAGCACAAAGACAGGTGACACAGATCAGGGTGTGACAAAAAAGGGTTTATTTAGAACCTCTGGGGTTTAACATATTGGGCCAAGTAGTATAGGAGAGTCTGACATATAACCTCTATCTTGAGTTCAGTCTTCACCAATGAAAACCAAGAGAGGCCTAGCTTTGTCCTTCATTACTGGAAAAGGCCTTGATGCTAGGCTGTAGAAAATCTTCCATCGATCTCATTAGATCAGAACAGGATGGATTCGACAGTGATTCATATTACCGGTATGCATCCTATAAAAAGGATAGTTGTGTTTGGCTGCGTAACACACATTATTTGTCTACCCATATGATGTGGGTCATTGTCAGGTTACTAGATATATAAACGTCCGTAAAACAACAGAACACCATGGTTGTAATAACACTTTAAACAGGTCGTTTGTAAATGTGTAGAATGTGTTTTGTTTTGGGTCCACACTGGTTCAGTTGGTAGAGCATGGCACTTGCAACGCCAGAGTTGTGGGTTCAATTCCCACGGGGGGACCAGGGTTCAATTCCCACGGAGGGACCAGGATGAATATGTATGACCTTTCCAATTTGTAAGTCGCTCTGGATAAGAGCGTCTGCTAAATGACTTAAATGTAATGTAAATGTAAGTTAACTTAGACCGTCACAAGAAGATTTTCTTCTGAATACCTGGTCAGGGCATAACACTTTCCATTCAGCTTCAGGCTACTTTGATGTAAGGCTTGATCACACCTGTAGTGACTATTGTCTATCCATCAAGCCCATTGTTGCTTATCTATTGTCCACTAGATATATCAATGTAATTACACCCAACACAATGTTGAAGAACAGAATGCTTCCCACCACTAGATCGGATGACTAGACGTGAGATGGACGTAATCCCAACGCTGCCACCAATGTAGCGGAAGAAAGTGAAAGCTGCAACAGGGACTCTAACCAGGGCTCATACGTGGCAAAGTGAGCTCTAATGGCAGTTGTCATGAAAGCCGAGTAGGCCTCTGGGCAGAGGCAGTAGGGCTACAACGCTGGCATATGCCTTGTTACAATAGCCTAAGTATATAACATGATTGACACGACCGTAATAAACATCATGAAACGACCTTGGAAAAGCCATAAGTGTAAGTCAACATAATTCATTATTTTACATGAACCTGTTTAACTGCATTGAAATGGCTTAATTGATCATTGTCCAGACTCGTTACAGATATGTCTTAACTGATCATAGTCCAGACTTGTTACAGATATGTCTTAACTGATCATAGTCCAGACTCGTAATAGATATGTCTTAACTGATCATAGTCCAGCCTCGTTATAGATATGTCTTAATTGATCATAGTCCAGCCTCGTTATAGATATGTCTTAATTGATCATAGTCCAGACTCGTAACAGACATGTCTTAATTGATCATAGTCCAGACTTGTTACAGATATGTCTTAACTGATCATAGTCCAGACTCGTTATAGATATGTCTTAACTGATCATAGTCCAGCCTCGTTATAGATATGTCTTAACTGATCATAGTCCAGACTCGTAATAGATATGTCTTAATTGATCATAGTCCAGACTCGTTATAGTGGCAAATACCATGCAGTTGCACCAGGGGGATTTAAACCAAACAGATTTTTTTTTGCAGGTCTTCTGTTTCCCAACATTTATTGATGAATTAATTTCCCATCATGAAATGTATTCCCATTCCCCAATCAAATACCTTAATCAAAACCACAACAACAAAAAACAGACGAATACAGCTTCTTACTCCAATCTGGCAACCCTCATAAAAATCTGACATAGCACCAGTATCCCAAAGAATTAAGCGAAAACAAGCATAGAAAACCACATCGGCAATAATAAAAATCTAATGAAAACGCTACAATTATAAGTATTTCGGTGACAACCTGGTTGATTAATAATATTGGGTTGTTAACACTTTAAAAAAAAAAAATATATATATAGAAATGTCAGACACAAAAAAAGGCAGTGTAGAACACCATTGCCCAAAATGCATTGCTCCAATAACTTTCAAAAGATTGTTCCGAAGTTTTACCTTCCAAAATGTATTTTCCTATGAATGAAGTCGCACAAAAATGTGTGTATTCTCCTATGAATTAAATCGCACAAAAATGTGCGTATTTTCACATGAATTAAAACACATAAAAACGCAAAAAATCTACTGAAATATTTTTTTTACATATTTGCACTAATTGAGTGTGAGATTGTGTTGTACACAATGTAAATTTGACATTTTCATGTTGCACACTTTTTTTTGTATCTTATTAAATTCCTTCAAATATTTGTATATGAATTTCTACAATTTATAGTTGGTTTGAGGTTTTTAGGTTATTTAAATTTGGTGTAACAGTATAACTTTACGGCGTCCCCTCGCCCCGACACGGGCGCGAACCAGGGACCCTCTGCACACCAACAACGGTCGCCCACGAAGCATCGTTACCCATCGCTCCACAAAGGCTGCGGCCCTTGCAGAGCAAGGGGCAACCCTACTTAATGTCTCAGAGCAAGTGACGTAACTGATTGAAATGCTACTAGCACGCACCCGCTAACTATTTCACATCCGTTACACTCACCCCCCTTTCAACCTCCTCCTTTTCCGCAGCAACCAGTGATCCGGGTCAACAGCATCAATGTAACAGTATAACTTTACGTCGTCCCCTCGCCCCGACACGGGCGCGAACCAGGGAACCTCTGCACACATCAACGGTCGCCCACGAAGCATCGTTACCCATCGCTCCACAAAGGCCGCGGCCCTTGCAGAGCAAGGGGCAACCCTACTTAGTCTCAGAGCAAGTGACGTAACTGATTGAAATGCTACTAGCGCGCACCCGCTAACTATTTCACATCCGTTACATTGGCACTATTGGAATCTTATCATATTGTCCCGTGTACATTGTGTAATTTACAGATGGTCTCTAACTATCCCTGTCTAACATCCAAAGTCAACCAGCATTTACCACAGGCATAATGATCCCTGTCGCGAATGAATGATTACGCCAACGTGTGTGATGTCAGCTGTGGGCATATGGGCAGGATTGAAACAAACCCAACCTTAATTTTACGTTGTGACGTAGTCACGACCAAATGTCTCACAAAACTCTGTTATGGACGAGACTGACTTTATGGCCAAAATTATCCTATTTACACTTTGTAGTCACTTTTGATGGTAGAATGGATGTTTCTGACTCTTATCGATGCCACATAGTCCATTTTCTACTAGATAAGTAGTTTTTTAGGGGCAGTTGCTCAATTTGTTGAGATTAAATCATGGGAGGTGAATTAGATTTTCCTTAGCCTGGTTTATGATAGTCTTTCTTTCATATTGATATTGTCAAGTAAACGATGAACTAATAGGCTAGGCGGCTTATTGGCGACCTATAGTCGAATCAAAAATGGAGAATCATATGATGTAATAACACAAATGTCAGACATGATAAGCAAGATTTATATTTACTTGCATAAATCACGAAATCTACAATAAAATTGTCAAGGGTGACAGGCCTATACGGGTGTTCTCGGCATAAAGCAAATGGCTCGTCGTCCGCGTCCTTGCCTTTCCAGAGATGGATCATAAAACGTCATCGGGAACAATCAGGAGTCACGCAGCAGCACTCAGGGGTCAGAGCCAAGGCTGCCTGGAGAGAGCGATTCCGGAGGTGACTAAGAACCACCGACCATGGAAACAGAGTGCTGTCCTGCTTTATGAAAACATAAACACACAAGTCACCTCAACTCCACCCGCCTCCTCTCCATCTCCGCCTCCCTCCGCCTGTTTAAACGCTCCCTCCATCATAACGGAAGCATATATGACTTGATAAAGAAATTAGAATACGGCCGCTATCTAAAACCGGCAGTATTTTAAACATGTCAATAATACATGGTTTCATTTTCCATTTCTATTATTAAGCTCTCCAAAACATTTGCCTTATGGCTGCCCCCTCGTCTCCCACATGTGCCTGTGTGTGTATACAGGGAACATTTTCATTTGTTTGATGTCCCTCCCATCTGCCTTCGGGTTTCCATTCCATCTCGTATCGGGCGACGCATAGTCGTTCTAGGAAATCGACAGGATTTTGGTTGTTTACTATTGAGAGCTGTATGAGGGGGGGGGGGGGGGGGGGGGGGGGTGGAAGGCATGGATGGGATGGGGGGAGTGGAAGAGATTAATGGTGGGGGTTTGTTTGAATTTCAAACTCAGATTAAGGATCCCTTCCCTCCCCCTCCCTGTTTATTTTCCATCTCTCCTGCCTAAATGATGTCAATGGAAGCAGAGCTGTAGGCGCTATTTATAGCATTCCCCCCCACCCACCCCTCGGCATCACGTGGTTCAGAGCTGCTGCACAATAACCACCTCAAGACAAGAGTGTGCATGAATAGAGGCGGTGAATATTTATCAACGGACGGGTGTCCTGCCATTGTCACATTTACCCGCTGTGCAACACCCGTTTGAAAAAAAGTTGTGCGTGGGTGTGTTTGGAGTGGGTGGATGTTTTATTTTTTCTTCTTCTTAATTTAACCGAAACCTTTACGTGCAATTTCGCCCCCGCAAACGTGCAGCTGTAGCTGACTGCAACTCGCACCCATTGACAAGGATTGCGCGCGCACACACACACGCGCGCGCGCTCATATTGGGTTCATTCATTCATCCCTTCACCCAGTCATTCACAGAATTCCTCCCGAGTTCCCCGAATGACTAGACGAATGAATTTGGGAATACACTTGTTCTTCTGACGTAGAGTACATGTTGTACTTTACCAAACACACACATCTTCAGGGACATAAAAGTACACAGTGTTCC
Source organism: Salvelinus fontinalis (assembly GCF_029448725.1). Lineage (NCBI taxonomy): Eukaryota > Metazoa > Chordata > Actinopteri > Salmoniformes > Salmonidae > Salvelinus > Salvelinus fontinalis. The sequence continues at coordinate 5,524,154 of NC_074669.1, forward strand.
CTTGTTATTCGTTTTTGGTGCGCTTTATGCATAGACCACATATCATGGTGTTCTACTCTTCTCTCCCCCCAAACCCCCTCCAACTGGTTGTCTCTCGCTGCGTTCACATGCTACATTACATAACGAGGCTTTACGTCTTCCTCCCATCACAAATAAAGACACGGTTCGCTGCACAAGCGTCTTCGGTTGAGAACTGAAGTCTATTTTTATTGGCTATTTCTGCATGTTGCAGGTGATGAAAATACACTACAACCCCCATATCGCTTTCAAACCCAAATCCTTTATATACACACTGAGTAGACAACACATTAAGAACATCTGCTCTTTCCATGACAGACTGACCAGGTGAATCCAGGTGAAAGTTATGATCCCTTATTGATGTAATTTGTTAAATCCACTTTAATCACTGTAGATGAAGGGGAGGAGACGGGTTAAAGAAGGATTTTTAAGGCTTGAGACAATTGAGACATGGATTGTGTATGTGTGCCTTTCAGTGGGTGAATGGGCAAGACAAAATATTTAAGTGCCTTTGAACGGGGATATGGTAGTTTGTATCAAGAACTGCAACACTGCTGGGTTTTTCACGCTCAACAGTTTCCGTGTGTATCAAGAATGGTCCCCCACCCAAAGGACATCCAGCCAACTTGACACAACTTTGGGAAGCATTGGAGTTAACATGGGCCAGCATCCCTGTGGAACGCTTTCGACACATTGTAGAGTCCAAGCCGACGATTTAAAGCTCTTCTGAGGGCAGGTGTTCCTAATATTTGGTGTACTCAGTGTATATTCCATACAGTATAGGCTATATCCATCGTCAATCAGATATAACATCAAAACAACAACTAAACGATATAACCGAGCCCTTTGTCAGAAATCACCAAATAAATCCCTTTGATATAGATTGGCATAGGGCTGCAACATTTACGCCATGTGTGTTTGTCTTCTGAGCTCAATCACACGTGCGATTGAATTTGTATGGGGTTGTAACAACAGCAAATCTCTTTTTATGTATAATTTATGGCGAGGTTGCTGTTTATAGCGAGCTGCGTATATTCAGTACTGTCACACACGTGTAGCAGCTACTTCCTCGCACTCCTGCTGAAGTTGACATTCTGGCGCTTACTGGCTGCTACACATAGCACACCTCGCTGTGCTGTTACTATTCCCAGCATTGTACATGAGGGGGCGGGCGTTGCTTTTCTTTAGTAAAAGGAAGAATACAAAGTTTTTGTTCACAATGGATGCATTTATTTCTCCGTGTAGGTACGTTCCTGCCCTGGTCTGTGTCGTTTGCATAGCAAACTGCTGCATCGATACGTTAATCACTTATGTATCTATCGATCACTGGGAATCAAGTCATTATCTGTATGTCGCTATCCCATGGTGCTGAATGGTATAACATCCCCTCTCAGTCCTTGTAAAACCATGGCGAGGTCTTATTAAAAAATACATTTATCTGGAGCCTTAAAACATAAGGATATTCAAGTTTCCCTCTCATCAGCGACCCGCTGCCACTCCGTGTATTTGATGTATTCCAGCACACCTGATTCAACTTGTCAAGCCCTTGACTAGGCAGCTGGTTCAGGTGAGTTTGTTCCGGACTACAACAACATTCCCCGAGAAGAGGTTTGGGAACCACTGCTGTAAGGATAAAGACTTGGATTCGAAATGAGGTAGCATTTTTTGGTGGTTGAATGCCTCTAAGATCAGAACACAAGGCTTTAGAGACGGGGTACTATTGGTACACGACCAGGGCCGTATCCATAAAGCGTCTCGGAGTATGAGTGCTGATATGGGATCAGGTCCACGTTGTCCATGCAATCTTATTCATTGTGATCGAAAAGCCAAAACTGATCCTAGATTTACTTTGATATGCTGGATACATACAACCCCAGGTAGCCAGAGTTTGGAGAAATAGGCTCTATAAGGGTTCTAGTTTAGACTACCACCATCAATAGAGGTCACATATGTAAACCATTTATTCAAAGCTCATTGAGTTTCATGTTTTTTTGTTGTTGATTCACCTGGTTCTCCTCCTCAAGTCGACTACTCATTGAGGAACCGTTTCAACGCTCAGTCTTTGAGGTTTCTTCTTCTATTCTATTTCTGGTGCTGCGGCTCCACCTCCACTTCCTGGTTATTTTCGTCAGTGTGTGTTTTTGTGTCAGGCCCCGCGGATGGTGGGTTTGGGAAATACCTGGTCACGATAAATCAGGGGGGAGGTTTAGCTAAGAACATGTCACCCCCTACTGCATGAGAAGGAGAAATGCATAGTAGTTAGTAGATGCATAAAGTGCTGTGAAAAAAGTATTTGCCCCCTTTCTAATTTTCTCTAATTTTGCATATTTTTTTAATACTAAATGTTATCAGATCTTCAACACCCAATGGCCCTGTGGGAAAAAGTAATTGCCCCCATACACTCGAAATTGGGTAAAGTGTTATGTAATGTCATGTAATATTTTAAATGGTATATAACTGTCTTAATGTTACTGGACCCCAGGAAGAGTAGCTGCTGCCATGGCAACAGCTAATGGAGATACTTAATAAATACAAAAATACAAACAACTGGTTGTGCCACCTTTAGCTGCAATGACTCCAACCAACCGCTTTCAGTAGTTGTTGATCAGTCTCTCACATCGCCGTGGAGGAATTTTGGCCCACTCTTGCATGCAGAACTCATGGTTGCTTCTATGCTTTACTGCCTCAGGACCTGAATGACTGGCTTTAATAGGAGATAAATATCAATACCATTATCAGACCAGCCGTCCTCTGGACGGACCCCCCCCCCATAATCACACCAACCTCTCTCTGGACAGACCCCCCCATTATCACACCAGCCTTCCTCTGGACGGACCCCCCCCCATAATCACACCAGTCTCCCTCTGGACGGACCCCCCCCCATAATCACACCAGCCTTCCTCTGGACGGACCCCCCCCATAATCACACCAGTCTCCCTCTGGACGGACCCCCACCATAATCACACCATCCTCCCTCTGGACAGACCCCACCATAATCACACCAGTCTCCCTCTAGACAGACCCCCCCCACTATCACACCAGCCTCCCTCTGGACAGACCCCCCCATAATCACACCAGCCTCCCTCTGGACGGGCCCCCCCATAATCACACCAGCCTCCCTCTGGACGGACCCCCCCATAATCACACCAGCCTCCCTCTAGACAGACACCCCCATAATCACACCAGCCTCCCTCTGGACGGACCCCCCCATAATCACACCAGTCTCCCTCTGGACGGACCTCCCCCCATAATCACACCAGCCTTCCTCTGGACGGACCCCCCCCCCATTATCACACCAGTCTCCCTCTGGACGGACCCCCACCATAATCACACCATCCTCCCTCTGGACAGACCCCACCATAATCACACCAGTCTCCCTCTGGACGGACCCCCCCATAATCACACCAACCTCCCTCTGGACGGACCCCCCCCCCCCCTCCCATAATCACACCAGCCTCCCTTTGGACGGACCCCCCCATAATCACACCAGCCTCCCTCTGGACCCACCCCCCCCCCCATAATCGCACCAGCTTTCCTGTGGACAGACCCCCCCATAATCACACCAACCTCCCTGTGGACAGACACCCCCCATTATCACACCAGCCTCCCTCTGGACGGACCCCCCCATAATCACACCAGTCTCCCTCTGGACAGACCCCACCATAATCACACCAGTCTCCCTCTAGACAGACCCCCCCCCATTATCACACCAGCCTCCCTCTGGACGGAACCCCCCCATAATCACACCAGTCTCCCTCTGGACGGAACCCCCCCATAATCACACCAGTCTCCCTCTGGACAGACCCCACCATAATCACACCAGCCTCCCTCTAGACAGACCCCCCCCACCCCATTATCACACCAGCCTCCCTCTGGACGGACCCCCCCATAATCACACCAGCCTCCCTCTGGACGGACCCCCCCCATAATCACACCAGTCTCCCTCTGGACAGACCCCACCATAATCACACCAACCTCCCTCTAGACAGACCCCCCCCCCCCAATAACCACACCAGCCTCCCTTTGGACGGACCCCCCCATAATCACACCAACCTCCCTCTGGACGGACCCCCCCCCCCTCCCATAATCACACCAGCCTCCCTTTGGATGGACCCCCCCATAATCACAACAGCCTCCCTGTGGACAGACCCCCCCCACCCCATTATCACACCAGCCTCCCTCTGGACAGACACCCCCATAATCACACCAGCCTCCCTCTGGACGGACCCCCCCCATAATCACACCAGTCTCCCTCTGGACAGACCCCACCATAATCACACCAACCTCCCTCTAGACAGACCCCCCCCCCCCAATAACCACACCAGCCTCCCTTTGGACGGACCCCCCCATAATCACACCAACCTCCCTCTGGACGGACCCCCCCCCCCTCCCATAATCACACCAGCCTCCCTTTGGATGGACCCCCCCATAATCACAACAGCCTCCCTGTGGACAGACCCCCCCCATTATCACACCAGCCTCCCTGTTGACAGACCCCCCCATAATCACACCAGCCTCCCTCTGGACAGACCCCCCCCCCCCCTCCCATCATCACACCAGCCTCCCTTTGGACAGACCCCCCCCCCCCCCCATAATCTCACCCATAATCGCACCAACCCCCCCTTCTAGACCCCCCCATAACCACACCAGCCTCCCCCATAATGTTCCCATAATGTTGGGAACATTATGGTGGCTCCAAAATTCCTCCACAGCGATGTGAGAGACTGATGAACAACTACAGGAAGCGTTTGGTTGCAGTCATTGCAGCTAAAGATGACACAGCCAGTTATTGCAGCAAAAGGGGGCAATTCATTTCTCACACAGTGGAATGGGGTGTTGCATAACTTTATAAATTAAATAAGTATCTTTTTGTTGTTATTTGTAAACTCAGGTTCCCTTTTTCTAATATTAGGTTTTGGTTGAAGACCTGGTATAATTCAGTATCAGAAATATACATAAATAGAGAAAATCAGAGTAGGGGGACAATACTTTTTCACGGCTCTGGTACCTATGTAACAGTATAACTTTAGTCCGTCCCCTCGCCCCGACCCGGGCGCGAACCAGGGACCCTCTGCACACATCAACAACAGTCACCCACGAAGCAGCGTTACCCATCGCTCCACAAAAGCCACGGCTCTTGCAGAGCAAGGGGAACCACTACTTCAAGGTCTCAAAGCGAGTGACGTCACCGATTGAAACGCTATTAGCGCGCACCACCGCTAACTAGCTAGCCATTTCACATCGGTTACACATACATGCGAACATAAAAATTGTATAGACGCACCAGAAAGAGAAATAACAAATGATCAGGTTTAAAATAAAGGCAACAAGGCTAAAGGAGGAGTCAAAAGAGCCTTGTGAGACCGGAGCATCCGGGAGACAATGGTCACGTCTCAAACGAAGCCCTATTTCCTATTTAGTGCACGCAGTATTGGCAAGAAAACGGCAGGGGTAATTTGTGCAACTCAAAACGCCCTGAGACAAATAGACTAATGCATACTCATCCAATCAGATACACACCTCTCTTTGTATTGTTTCCATCCATGTCATGGTAGAGTTATGTTGACCTCAATAGGTCACCATAGTCCCAAACCCTAATCATTTACTAAGATGTATTCACTTATCTCAGATCTACAGTTCATTAGAACCACGCAATGGGGAATGTCAGCCAAGGTGGTTATGATGTTCTGACTCCACTTGACAAATATGACTGACTCATTATAGAGGAACAATTTTTACACTCTGGGTTGAAGAGAAAGGGATTCTCTCTACCTGACTAGCAGGGCCGTGTTCAACAGGCAACAACGTTGTGCAACATTTAATAGAACAGAAACGGTGTTAAGTGTGATTATGGTGGCTCCAGAAAGTGGTTGTGTACAGTGGACATGTGTTATTGTGGTTCAGAGGGATGTTGTGGACATGTGGTGTGATTTCAAAAATGTTCACCTTCATATAGATCAGTTTAAACCACGCCCACAAAACATAAGAAAACATACCTTAGAGAATACTGAAGAATGGTAAGCATAGTTTGTGGAAAATGTGACGTTCTATTTACACCGTTGTGAAAGGGAGCAAAACATATCACGAACTGAATGCGTCCCAAGTCTCAAAGCTTCTCATACCCGGTAAGACTTACCGGATAGAATGTATTCTGCAATGCAAAGAGAATCAAAAAACTTAAATTACTATTGCAGGAGTTCAGGGGCAGGGGGGGACAAAATGCTGGTCTGTGTTGCCCTCTAGTGGAGGATTTCAGGGTCCATTTTAATAGATTAAGAGTGCTGATCTAGGAGCAGCGTGGCATTTTATGTCATCATGAATAAGATTAGATTGACAGAGGGGAGACCTGATCCTGGATTAGCACTGCTACTCTGAGATACTTTATAAAATGGGCCCAATTGTTCAATGTCAAAAGGCCAACAGCAGCCCGGATGTTCATGGCCGCATCCCGGATGTTCATGGCCGCATCCCGGATGTTCATGGCAGCATCCCGGATGTTCATGGCAGCATCCCGGATGTTCATGGCCGCATCCCGGATGTTCATGGCCGCATCCCGGATGTTCATGGCCGCATCCCGGATGTTCAGGGCCGCAGCCCGGATGTTCAGGGCCGCAGCCCGGATGTTCAGGGCAGCAGCCCGGATGTTCATGGCAGCAGCCCGGATGTTCATGGCCGCAGCCCGGATGTTCAGGGCCGCATCCCGGATGTTCATGGCCGCATCCCGGATGTTCATGGCAGCATCCCGGATGTTCATGGCAGCATCCCGGATGTTCATGGCAGCATCCCGGATGTTCATGGCCGCAGCCCGGATGTTCATGGCCGCAGCCCGGATGTTCATGGCCGCATCCCGGATGTTCATGGCAGCATCCCGGATGTTCATGGCCGCAGCCCGGATGTTCATGCCCGCAGCGCGGATGTTCATGGCCGCAGCCCGGATGTTCATGGCAGCATCCCGGATGTTCATGGCAGCATCCCGGATGTTCATGGCCGCAGCCCGGATGTTCATGGCCGCAGCCCGGATGTTCATGGCCGCATCCCGGATGTTCATGGCCGCAGCCCGGATGTTCATGGCCGCAGCCCGGATGTTCATGGCCGCAGCCCGGATGTTCATGGCCGCAGCCCGGATGTTCATGGCAGCATCCCGGATGTTCATGGCAGCATCCCGGATGTTCATGGCAGCATCCCGGATGTTCATGGCCGCAGCCCGGATGTTCATGGCCGCATCCCGGATGTTCATGGCAGCATTCCGGATGTTCATGGCCGCAGCCCGGATGTTCATGGCCGCAGCCCGGATGTTCATGGCCGCAGCCCGGATGTTCATGGCCGCAGCCCGGATGTTCATGGCCGCAGCCCGGATGGAACCCTATATTTTCCTACTTAATGGGGAAGAGAGTGCGATTTGGGATGCACCCTTGCCTTGCTATTATAATTAACGTTACCCAATAAGAAATAAACGCAGACTAGAAATCTATTACAATTAACATTACTCGATAACAAATAACCGCAGACTAGAAATCTATGAACGCTTAAAGAGTATGCTGTATGTGTGTATTGAGAACAAATTCATAATTTACTTCCAGATTAATATCATTATTGTAAATTGTTTATGTGAGTTTGACCTTAAGCTCGTCCTCGGGCTAATGGATCTCACGCTCGTCCTCGGGCTAATGGATCTCAAGCTAGTCCTTGGGCTAATTGATACAGCGTGGAAAAGAGAGCCAGCTAGCGGCCAATAATAGTTTGATCTCAATCACAAGAAAGTTCTTAATTCAGGAGGCTATGATTGATAAGATAATACATTTGATATTTAAAGTCTATTAGGTCATTTGAGAAATCTAAACCATAGAAACCACACCTTGACAATATGAACACATACACCATCTTGGTATTGATGTTCATCAGTTTGTTGTCGGGCATTTCCTACAAGTCGTCTTCTGCTTCACTGAAAAACAAACTATTCAAATAAAAGAGGTGAGGAATTGAAACTACCACCCGATTCAGAAATATGAGAGAAAGAACCCCCCCCCCCCAACATCCATCCTCCTCCTCCAACACACGTGTCCCCACATGCAGACCTGTAGCTCCCACTGTGAGCGTGTGTCGAACCTAGCCAGCATGTGTGCGATGCGTGAGCAAGAGAGAGAGAGTCGGCACTCCATCCGGGTGTGTAAAATAAAAGAGCTTTCTAAACAAGGCAGCCGCTATTTTTAGCTCCTTCAATTATTGGGCGCCAGATTCTACTCTCCCTACTTCAAAGCAGTTCTCCCCACTCAGTCCCGACGCTGGGGGAGCTGGAGGGGAGGGAAAGAAAGAAAGGAGGGGTGATGCAGGAATGGAGACAGGATTCATCCCAAATGGCACCCTATTCCCTGTACAGAACACTACTTCTGACCACTATGTAGGGAACAGGGTGTCACTTGGGAGACAGGGAGGGGAAAAAAAGAGCATCCAAGCAAACCTGACAGGAGGGGGGGGGGGACTCGGGAGAGTGAGAAGAGAGGAAAGGATAGACGAGAGGAAGGGAGAGAGAAAAGGGGGACTAGAGAAGAGAGGGAGGAAGGGATAGAACAGAGGAAGAGAGAGAAGAGGGACTAGAGAAGAGGGGGAGAGAAGGATAATATAAAATGTGGATCCCAGATAGCAGGGCTAAAATTAGCTCTCCCTTCCTCCCCAGTTGATGAAAGGGTCTGAGCCAGGACTAAACAGAGGGGGTGAGGGAAGGTGAAAAGTGGAAGGGAGGAGTCCAGGACAGACCGAGAGGGAGGGAGTGATGAGGAGAGAAGAATACAGGTGTCTATGCTGCCCTTTCCCACTTGTCCTTCGAACACTTTGGGTTTAAAAAGACCCACATCTCTCTCTTGACTACACACAGAAATGCAAACGATTACTTACAATCTATATAGAGGTCATGTTTCCCGACATTATAAACACCCACAACTATTGGACTACCATATATTCTGCTTGTCTTTCTGTTGCTGTAAGATTCTGTTCGGTCGAGGCCTCTCCAACAGCTGCCATGTTGTGTTGTTCGGTCGAGGCCTCTCCAACAGCTGCCATGTTGTGTTGTTCGGTCGAGGCCTCTCCAACAGCTGCCATGTTGTGTTGTTCGGTCGAGACCTCTCCAACAGCTGCCATGTTGTGTTGTTCGGTCGAGGCCTCTCCAACAGCTGCCATGTTGTGTTGTTCGGTCGAGGCCTCGCCAACAGCTGCCATGTGTTCGGTGGAGGCCTCTCCAACAGCTGCCATGTGTTCGGTGGAGGCCTCTCCAACAGCTGCCATGTGTTCGGTGGAGGCCTCTCCAACAGCTGCCATGTGTTCGGTGGAGGCCTCTCCAACAGCTGCCATGTGTTCGGTGGAGGCCTCTCCAACAGCTGCCATGTGTTCGGTGGAGGCCTCTCCAACAGCTGCCATGTGTTCGGTGGAGGCCTCTCCAACAGCTGCCATGTGTTCGGGGGAGGTCTCTCCAAAAGCTGCCATGTGTTCGGTCGAGGCCTCGCCAACAGCTGCCATGTTGTGTTGTTCGGTCGAGGCCTCCAACAGCTGCCATGTGTTCGGTGGAGGCCTCTCCAACAGCTGCCATGTGTTCGGTGGAGGCCTCTCCAACAGCTGCCATGTGTTCGGTGGAGGCCTCTCCAACAGCTGCCATGTGTTCGGTGGAGGCCTCTCCAACAGCTGCCATGTGTTCGGTGGAGGCCTCTCCAACAGCTGCCATGTGTTCGGTGGAGGCCTCTCCAACAGCTGCCATGTGTTCGGTGGAGGCCTCTCCAACAGCTGCCATGTGTTCGGTGGAGGTCTCTCCAACAGCTGCCATGTGTTCGGTCGAGGCCTCGCCAACAGCTGCCATGTTGTGTTGTTCGGTCGAGGCCTCCAACAGCTGCCATGTGTTCGGTGGAGGCCTCTCCAACAGCCGTTTCATCTCTTCCTCTGCAAGTTTCCATTTTCGCCTTGCTGCTGGCATTCTCTCCGAGTATCAAGCCTGGATAGATTACAGTTGGTCAAATAGACGTCAAAAAGCAGATATTGTTTTTGCTTTGAAGCTAATTCTTCTTCCAACCGTAACCCATTATGTTAATTCTCCTAACCTGCTACGAAAAGTCAATTGACATACTTTGTATACTATAGTATCTAGTCAAAACCCTGTCCAAGGTGCTGAAGAAAAGGGTTAGGGGGCAGCTTGAGGCTTCAGGATCATCAGCAACCCAAGCACAAATGTTTGTCACCTTTAGATAAAAAGGTCACAATAATATTTAGATAGGAAAATACAATACATTTAACACACCAATAATCTCAAATCTCTATAGAAACCATGTCAAGCCATTACTTCCTGTGGTGCTGAGGGTGAAAAGGAGTACTTCACTGCCGAATTCCACTGCTGTAGAACTGAGCGGATTGGTTAGGTGGAAGCAATATGTTAATATTTCCACCCAGCAAATCACAAGGCAGGATGAAGCAATCCACCATAACATGAATATATATTAATTCCTCTCAGATCTACAGGAAACAGTGGGATGTCATTTCCTTCAAGATACCTTACTCTTCCTTTGACAGCAAGGTCACTTGGGCTTCAGAAAACACCCGTTCTTTCACACAAAAAAAGTGAAATCAAATCAAATTAAGGAATCCTAGCAAGTGAAGCTCGATACAAGTTAAAACAAGGGGTTGTTCAGTTGGTCTTATTTTTGTAGCAACATTTCATAACAGTACGTACCAGTACTGTGATTGAGATGTCTGCGCAACAGTACGTACCAACAGCACCGGTTGCGTTCAAATCAACAGTTGCTACGTTTCCTTCAACCTGAATGCCCCCCAGGAGTCTGTTTTGTCTTTTGCATCGATTGACTATACAGACGATACAAAACCAACTATAAAGCAGAGAACCAACAAACAGGTCAACTTCTGTATACTGCATAGTGAGGAAAAGGTTCGAAGGACCATTTGGTAGAAAAATACTCAGCAATAAATCGATCATGTATGCCAATCAGATTTGATTTCCTTTTTTTAATCCAAAAGTTTTTAAATAACATTTATGGGGAGAAATATTTAATTAAAATAAAATAAAAAAGCATGCAAAACATTAATGGAAAACTCAAATTGAGGCTCTAAACTCATTTAAATTTAGTAGAAAAGTTACTTGGAGTTAATTAAAATTGAACTCCCAAGTCCTCTATCTGCCTTGGCTGATTCGAATGACAACCAATGTCCAATTAAACAAATTAACTTTGTAATAATGATCTATTCAGCGTCACAAAACCTGTTTTGCAGAGGAAATAATCTGTTTTTTCTACTACCTAAAAATTCAGAATACATTGGTTTTCAATGCAATTGTCTTATTTTAACAAGGTGTTACACAAACAAAAGGTCATGGTGGTGGAGACATCAATACAAGTTTGATCAAAAAATTCAGATGAAAACATTTCGATTCATACAAAGTAGCGAAGAGGGTAAGCCAATCCAAATCCAAGCTCGAATAAAAAAAAGAAAAGAAGAAATAACAAGAGAATGCATTCGTCAACACTTTATAAAAACTTTTTTTTTCTGACAAAAATATCAAATCAGGTACAACTTGTCAGTCTCTGGTTCCACAAAAATACTAATAAAAAACTAAAACCACAAGGATCTACTTGAACAATCGCTTCACCAGGCAAGAGTGTGAGGGTGGAAATGTCAGGTAGGAACGTCCAAATCCCAGTCTCCTTGACGTGGATTTACTCTGAGGGCAGGAAACGACCAAAAAAAAATTCCTTCCTTTGCACAGGTGTTTGGAGGGCGGAGGAAAAAGAACAAGTGGACACAGGTTGAGGAGCGGTGGTCATGGAGACCCCCTTGGTTACGGCAGGGATCCTGATGTGCTGCAGTTCAGTGTGTGTAGTGTGTGTGTGTAGTGTGTGTGAGATGGTGGACTCAGTAGATTCGGCCTCGGCTCCTGCCTCCCCTGCCTCCGAATCCTCTTCCCCGGCCGCCCCTGAAGCCTCCGCGCTGCTCTGGAATCACAGACGGGCACAACAGACAGGGGATAAGTATGGACAATCATCGTAAGGGCCAGGAGATTTTTCTGACTGTTAGACCTGGCCAGGAATACCCCCTGGGCCTTAGTTTGAAGGGATCCAACAGCCTATAAAAGGAAAAACTAACCGGCTAAAATGGTCATGGGGAAAAACTTCTGGTGTTACTCCATGTGTGTTATAGCTCAAAAGGATCGTAATATGAAGACATTCCCTTCCATTCAGTTGCAGATTTATCAACTGCTCACATGAAACAGAGGGCTCAGCTTGAAAACAATGCCTGATTTGGGTTAATTAAGCAATAAGGCACCCCCAGGTTTGTGTTATATGGCCAATATATCACGGCTAAGGGCTGTGTCCAGGCACTACGCAATGCATCGTGTTTAAGTACAACCTTAGCCGTGGTATATTGGCCATATACCACACCACCTCGGGCCTTATTGCTTATGGCCAATATACCACGGCTTAGGTTGTACTTTGCCTGGACACAGCCCTTGTCTGTGGTATATTGGCCATATAACACAAACCTGAGGTGCCTTATTGATATTATAAACAGGTTACCAACGTAATTAGAGCAGTAAAAATATGTTTTGTCAAACCTGTGGTATATGGTCTGTTACACCATGGCTTTCAGCAGTCAAGCCTCGAACAACCCAGTTTATAACTATCCTTTGAACAAGGTACATTCTAGCATCAAATCATTAGCATGTGCACCTCGGTCACTCGAGTAACACCACCAGAAAGGGTGTACGTGGCCCAATACACGGTGGAAGTGAACAATATCCAACACACACATTGGAGAGGATCAGTAGGCCCCCAAAACATGACCACAGTTCAGTCAGTACATCATCTCACCCAGAGTGACTACGTTACACCAAGGGCATTCTACTTATGTAGGAGAAACAAAACGTCAGAGAATATGAGAAAAAAAAACAGATGTCTGCGCAACGTCCGTCTTCCACCCGGTGCCCCTAAAACCCAGCTATGGCTCAGTGTGCCACCCTCGCCGCCCCAGCGCCACTCTCACCGTTAGAGAAGTTGCCGATGGTGGCGCTGTACTTGCCACTGGGGGGGTTGTAGATCTGCCGTGCATCCCTCCGGGGCAGGGGGGGGGACAGCTGCTTCTTCATGGTACTGCCTGCACCCATATCCTCCCCGGATGGGCGCTTCAGACTGTGGTGGGCAAAGAGGGCAAAGGTCACAGTGTTATGACCCCAGGTGACCTTATCTAATGGTGTTTTATCTGAAGATGTGTCACTGACAAGTTGCTAGTGTCCCTGTATAATGTATTACAAATCCATTCATCAGTCATTGATGTGGGCAGGTCCGTTGACATGAGACTGAAACCCATGAATGAACATTACACTCCAAAAATCAACGTTTGTCAGATGTTTTCCCATACCCTAAGTGACGTAGATTCAGCTAAATTCCACAAATCTGGACACTACATGGTACTTATCAATTCATTTTAGATTTATGGCATAGAGTGCGATTTACAAAACAGACGGCCTGGCATTGAACTCATCCTGACGGACTACTTTTGGAGATCTGAAAACATCTGACCCATTTAGATTTTTTACAGTGTAATGCATCTTTAAGACTGTTAAAAGAACACCTCGTCAGAAACCCGACATTCTGGGTCACCAGATTCCCCGTGACAACATTGAAAGAGGCTTACGCTACTGCCTCAGCCTTCTGGACAGGCTTCCAGGACAGCGTGACTGTGCTCTTGTACGACGGTGGGTTGTGGAAGAGATCCTGCAGAGAAAGGGAACAGTAATGAGAATGTTAGCTAGCGTTTCAGGGTCGACCAAGTGCGTTTCAGGGTCGACCAAGTGTTTCGAACGCCTCACCTTGATCAGAACGTTGATGTTGTTGGTGATCTTCAGAGCCACCACTTTGATCTTGTTCTGAGATGGAAAGACAACATAACCATCAGGGAATACTCACAATAGAAAACTGTCTACAGCGCTTGATTGAAATCAGAACAGCTGTGAGGCTTGTCAAGAAGAAACAAAACAAGTGACGTATCATTGGAGACTAAAACAACAGCCATGATACATAGCTACCTCTTCGGTCTTCAGTGCGTCTCCCGTCTTGCCTTGCAGGGCAACTCGCAGCTGACGAATGTATACCTGCAGCCCTCTGGCGAAGTACTGTAATCTGGAGGCAGGAGAGGAAAAAAAACTAGGGTTATACACCTTTCAAACCAAGATGTTTTTCTCGCCATCTTCAGCATCCCGCCAACTTTTAGTTATACATTTCCACCTACCGACCCAGTAATGATCTCGGTAAAGTTCTGCCTACGGCTTAGTATGAACCGTAGCCGTAATGCTGATGCGGTATTGGCACGCTCTTGGTGGTTGCTAGACAGCTAACTACTATCATCCTGGCAGTTGTAAACTTTGCGAGGCATGTCACTTCATCCATCTCGTCGCGTAGCCCACCACATGCACTGTTGTCTTCTCAACTACAACTGGATGGATCCATAAAGACTTACTGTGGGAATAAATATCACTGAATGACAAAAAAAATGGAAATAAAATAGGCTATTGCAATTGAAGGCATCAAATTGTTGCTTACTGAAACTCCCAAAGTCATCCAATTGTTATAAACTATTCAAAGCATTAGCCTACCTGTGTGGAGTCACTATTTCAGCACCGTTTCACACTGTTTTGAGAGACACGTGGATATTTTTTTATTTTCACTGAATTATCGTTTGGATATTGGTTAGGCTACAATTAGGCTGTGGAAATGTTAGCTAAGTTAAGGCGAGTGCTGCTCATGATCATCTTGTCTAGTTGGCTCATTATTTAGCATTGATCAGTGTTATGTAGTTTAACTAACGGATTGTTTTGCTCCTCACTCGCAGTCGCTTAGTAGCCCAGGCCTACTCCCTACCGGTCGCTTAGTAGCCCAGGCCTACTCCCTACCGGTCGCTTAGTAGCCCAGGCCTACTCCCTACCGGTCGCTTAGTAGCCCAGGCCTACTCCCTACCGGTCGCTTAGTAGCCCAGGCCTACTCCCTACCGGTCGCTTAGTAGCCCAGGCCTACTCCCTACCGGTCGCTTAGTAGCCCAGGCCTACTCCCTACCGGTCGCTTAGTAGCCCAGGCCTACTCCCTACCGGTCGCTTAGTAGCCCAGGCCTACTCCCTACCGGTCGCTTAGTAGCCCAGGCCTACTCCCTACCGGTCGCTTAGTAGCCCAGGCCTACTCCCTACCGGTCGCTTAGTAGCCCAGGCCTACTCCCTGCCGGTCGCTTAGTAGCCCAGGCCTACTCCCCGCCGGTCGCTTAGTAGCCCAGGCCTAATCCCCGCCGGTCGCTTAGTAGCCCAGGCCTAATCCCCGCCGGTCGCTTAGTAGCCCAGGCCTACTCCCCACCGGTCGCTTAGTAGCCCAGGCCTACTCCCCACCGGTCGCTTAGTAGCCCAGGCCTACTCCCTACCGGTCGCTTAGTAGCCCAGGCCTACTCCCTACCGGTCGCTTAGTAGCCCAGGCCTACTCCCTACCGGTCGCTTAGTAGCCCAGGCCTACTCCCTACCGGTCGCTTAGTAGCCCAGGCCTACTCCCTACCGGTCGCTTAGTAGCCCAGGCCTACTCCCTACCGGTCGCTTAGTAGCCCAGGCCTACTCCCTACCGGTCGCTTAGTAGCCCAGGCCTACTCCCTACCGGTCGCTTAGTAGCCCAGGCCTACTCCCTGCCGGTCGCTTAGTAGCCCAGGCCTACTCCCTGCCGGTCGCTTAGTAGCCCAGGCCTACTCCCTGCCGGTCGCTTAGTAGCCCAGGCCTACTCCCTGCCGGTCGCTTAGTAGCCCAGGCCTAATCCCTACCGGTCGCTTAGTAGCCCAGGCCTACTCCCCACCGGTCGCTTAGTAGCCCAGGCCTACTCCCCACCGGCCGCTTAGTAGCCCAGGCCTACTCCCCACCGGCCGCTTAGTAGCCCAGGCCTACTCCCCACCGGCCGCTTAGTAGCCCAGGCCTACTCCCTACCGGTCGCTTAGTAGCCCAGGCCATGCTCTGGACACTACGCTGGCAGACACAGCAAACCTTTTTGCCACAGCTCGCATTGATGTGCCATCCTGGATGAACTGCACTACCTGAGCCACTTGTGTGGGTTGTAAACTCCGTCTCATGCTACCACTAGAGTGAGAGCACCGCCAGCATTCAAAAGTGACCAAAACATCAGCCAGGAAGCATAGGAACTGAGAAGTGGTCTGTGGTCACCACCTGCAGAATCACTCCTTTTTGGGGGGTGTCTTGCTAATTGCCTATAATTTCCACCTTTTGTCTATTCCATTTGCACAACAGCATGTGAAATTTATTGTCAATCAGTGTTGCTTCCTAAGTGGACAGTTTGATTTCACAGAAGTGTGATTGACTTGGAGTTACATTGTGTTGTTTAAGTGTTCCCTTTATTTTTTTGAGCAGTGTATAATATACACATATATCAAATACTACTGCCCACTACAACCTCAGTCATTGTATCATTTGAAATCCAAAGTGCTAGAAGTACAGAGCCAAAACAACTAAATGTGTCACTGTCCCAATGCTCTGAGCTCACTGTGTGTGTGTGTGTCGACTGTAGTCAGGGTAACCCAAGTAGGCCTAGTTTGTTGAATGATCAATAAACACCTATTGATTTCATGTGAACGGCTCAGCCATATAGGAAGCACAGACTAGTAAACATCATTCAACTCAAAATATGCCATTCTAATCTTTTGAAAATACATTATTCGTTTTATGTTTCTTAGGACTTGCATAAAACTATCTATCCAATAGTGGATTTCTTTGTGATGGGTGTATATTCCAACTGATTTATTCAAATAAGACGTCCATCCACATCTGGTCCCACACTGGACGGCATGTAGAAAAGACTTATCCAGGAAGGAATGTGGTCAAAACAGGACTGTATGAACGTGGTTCTAATAAAACATGGCCATATTAAAAACGACAGGCAACATTCAGTAAAGTCTGTATGTAAAAGGGTATTAGACCGACTTCAAAAAATAATACATTAAAACTACGACGCGGTAACAAATCACTAACATTACTGGCATCCACATGCTACAGTAGAGACCGATACAAATGAAACAAAAGCGTTGGCAAAACGCAGATGACTCTGATGAAAATGGGGACCGAAATATAAATGCTAAACGTTCCCACAACACAACAAGACTTTTCAAAAAGACAAGCGAACGTTGCCAAAAACGTTACGGGGCAAACCCTCCTCTACCTGATCTTGAAGTCTTTGAGGCGCTCTGCATTGATCTTGTCAATGAGGAAATCGGGGAGCTTTTTGCCCAGCTGGTGGAAGCTGAAGAGGAGACACTCCACGTAGCTGAACTGCAGCTTGGGCTCGTCGCTCAGTGTGTTCTCGCCGTTCTCACCCTCCGCCTCTGGAGGCAGCGGCATGAACTCCTAGACACAGGGAGGAAGGGTGGACCAGTTAGCCTTTTACCCGTCGGGACCAGTTAAGTCAAAACACACCATAACCAACAACCGGCCTCATACTTCGGCACGGTCTGTTTGGTACATTGGCCTTTCACCAGTCTGATAAATCAGACCGTTACGTAAGCTGGTCCAATAATCAACAACTAGATACAGAGATATGCAGTCTGGTGAAAGCACTCCTAACCCCATAAGGTACCAGTATGGTGAAAGCACTCCTAACCCCATAAGGTACCAGTCTGGTGAAAGCACTCCTAACCCCATTAGAAGGTACCAGTCTGGTGAAAGCACTCCTAACCCCATAAGGTACCAGTCTGGTGAAAGCACTCCTAGCCCCATTAGAAGGTACCAGTCTGGTGAAAGCACTCCTAGCCCCATTAGAAGGTACAAGTCTGGTGAAAGCACTCCTAGCCCCATTAGAAGATACCAGTTTGGTGAAAGCAATCCTAACCCCATAAGGTACCAGTCTGGTGAAAGCACTCCTAGCCCCATTAGAAGGTACCAGTCTGGTGAAAGCCCTCCTAACCCCATTAGAAGGTACCAGTCTGGTGAAAGCCCTCCTAACCCCATTAGAAGGTACCAGTCTGGTGAAAGCACTCCTAACCCATAAGGTACAAGTCTGGTGAAAGCCCTCCTAACCCATAAGGTACAAGTCTGGTGAAAGCCCTCCTAACCCCATTAGAGGGTACTAGTACGGTGAAAGCCCTCCTAACCCCATTAGAAGGTACCAGTACGGTGAAAGCCCTCCTAACCCCATTAGAAGGTACCAGTCTGGTGAAAGCCCTCCTAACCCCATTAGAAGGTACCAGTCTGGTGAAAGCCCTCCTAACCCCATTAGAAGGTACTAGTACGGTGAAAGCCCTCCTAACCCCATTAGAAGGTACCAGTCTGGTGAAAGCCCTCCTAACCCCATTAGAAGGTACCAGTATGGTGAAAGCCCTCCTAACCCCATTAGAAGGTACCAGTCTAGTGAAAGCACTCCTAACCCCATTAGAAGGTACCAGTGTGGTGAAAGCCCTCCTAACCCCATTAGAAGGTACCAGTGTGGTGAAAGCCCTCCTAACCCCATTAGAAGGTACCAGTATGGTGATAGCCCTCCTAACCCCATTAGAAGGTACCAGTATGGTGAAAGCCCCCCTAACCCCATTAGAAGGTACCAGTATGGTGAAAGCCCTCCTAACTCCATTAGAAGGTACCAGTCTGGTGAAAGCCCTCCTAACCCCAATAGAGAGGCTGAGATGCGCTAGGCTGTTACTTACAAGCAGCTTCTCAAACAGCATGGTGAGGTTGGTCTCCACCTTCTCCATGTCCCCACAGAATGGACTCATCTCAGCAAGCAACTTCAGCACCTACACACACACCACATGTCAATGCTATTGTCCCCGGCATGTTGGAGCCAACATGGAGGACTAGTTGCCTGAACTCTGTACGGTTGGTACAGGGGAGGGTGGTAACTGACCTCCAGCTGAATGTCCAGATCAGCCACGGGACTGGTCAGGGAGCTGAGGTTGGGCAGGACGTGGTCACAGAAGTAAGTGACGAAACGGGTGGAATGGACATTTTTCTGGAAGTGTAAAAATAATGAGTTTCAAGCTCAGGAAGTTAAAGTTTATTTGTCTCTGAGGAACATTTGTTATTGGGGGGGGGGGGGGGGGGGGGGCAGAAGCTTGAACAAACATGCATAAATAGAAAATAAGTAAAAATGAGACGTAAAGGCACAAACACAATTAGCATTTTGCAAACAATTACAGTGTATGTGGTGACAGTGAGCATTGTAAAACAAAAGTTTTGCAGTGTTTGGTGATACTGTGTGTGTTGTGAGCAGGAGATAAGCAGTTGCTTCAGTTGGTAAGAGTGTGGCACTAGCAAAGCCAAAGTCGCAGGTTCAAGTCCCACAGGGCACACAAAAATGACTATGAACTCACTGTACTGGAAGACACTAAGTGGAGTATAGTATGTTAGAATGTCTCTGTATCACTCTCAGAGAAGAGGTGGAGTATATTATTATGGCCTGTGTGTGTGTGTATCACTCACAGAGAAGAGGTGGAGTATATTATTATGGCCTGTGTGTGTGTGTATCACTCTCAGAGAAGAGGTGGAGTATATTATTATGGCCTGTGTGTGTGTATCACTCTCAGAGAAGAGGTGGAGTATATTATTATGGCCTGTGTGTGTATCACTCTCAGAGAAGAGGTGGAGTACATTATTATGGCCTGTGTGTGTGTGTATCACTCTCAGAGAAGAGGTGGAGTATATTATTATGGCCTGTGTGTGTGTGTGTGTGTGTATCACTCTCAGAGAAGAGGTGGAGTACATTATTATGGCCTGTGTGTGTGTGTGTGTGTGTATCACTCACAGAGAAGAGGTGGAGTATATCATTATGGCCTGTGTGTGTGTGTATCACTCTCAGAGAAGAGGTGGAGTACATTATTATGGCCTGTGTGTGTGTGTATCACTCACAGAGAAGAGGTGGAGTATATTATTATGGCCTGTGTGTGTGTGTGTGTGTGTGTGTATCACTCTCAGAGAAGAGGTGGAGTACATTATTATGGCCTGTGTGTGTGTGTGTGTATCACTCACAGAGAAGAGGTGGAGTATATCATTATGGCCTGTGTGTGTGTGTATCACTCTCAGAGAAGAGGTGGAGTACATTATTATGGCCTGTGTGTGTGTGTATCACTCACAGAGAAGAGGTGGAGTATATTATTATGGCCTGTGTGTGTGTGTATCACTCTCAGAGGTGGAGTATATTATTATGGCCTGTGTGTGTGTGTATCACTCACAGAGAAGAGGGGCAGGGCCTGGCGCGTGCACTGCAGCAGGCGGTCCACAGTGTCGGGGTCAGCGGGGTTCAGGGCCTGCTCCAGAAAGGCCTGCTCCACCACCAGCTCCACCAGCTGCTGCCGTCCACTCATCGTCTGCAGGCCCTTCAGCACCATCAGGATACGCATCAGCAGCACAAACTCTTCCCCAGTCACATCCTCCAGCACCTGGTGTAGGAACAGGTCAACGTGGGACACAGGTCAACGTGGGACACAGGGCTGGGTCGTGTTCAGAAGGCACCAAACAGAAGAAAACTGACTGAAACTGGGAGGGACTACCAGGACCTGTCCAACAAGAAAGTAATTTTTTTGCTTTCAAGACGTTTTTGCTACGATGTGCTCTAATAAAAATGACCCAGGAGTCACCAGCTAGAAATATATCCTACATCCAACTAGGTGACAGATCCCTCCTACAGAGCTCTTGTATTCAGTTTGTCAATTAATAGTAATAAAAACAAATTCTAATCTATCCAAGCCCTTTCACAAAGAGCTCTACTAACCAGCCCCAAGCAGGGAGTTAGTTCACCAAGCGGATCGATGCTACCAAAGCAGAGTGCTATGGAACAGACCTTCTTTGTCTCGGTGAAGATGTAGTCCTCCACCTCCTTGGTCATGGCGTCCTCAGGCATGGTCTTCAGCTTGATGGAGAGGAACTTGATGGCCCTCTCCCTTACTATGTCCTCCCCCTGCAGGATCTGAGAGAACAGACCTCCTAGTGTAGCTGAGACAGAATAGAGAAATACACTTTGGTTAGCCACAGGACATAAAGAGGCTATGCAGAAGTCCTGCCTCTGGGGGGAGGGGGGGGGGGGCGCTCGAGGCAAAAAAAGGGTATTATAACCATGTTATGCTCACCTCAACGAACTAACTATGACTACCCACTAACTATGATGGTTCATTTAATATTTATAACTATTCCGGTGCCTAGTTCACCCATTCATTTGGAATTAAGGCCTACCACATGTTTACTAACGCGTTGTTCAGAGTTCTACATAACAAACAGCGTGGAATACAGACAGGTATGAAAACAGCTGAAAAAAAATACAATTTCTTTTGAACTACTCTTTTCTTTTTAGAGCGTTGCACAAATACAAGAGCACGAGGCAGGGCGCCCTGCCTGTTCACTAGTGTACACAAGAGCACGAGGCAGGGCGCCCTGCCTGTTCACTAGTGTACACAAGAGCACGAGGCAGGGCGCCCTGCCTGTTCACTAGTGTACACAAGAGCACGAGGCACTGCATCCTGCCTGCATCCTACTCATACATGAGATAAAATGTAAAAAAATGTTTTAAAAAATGGACACTTACCCTTCGCGTCCATCTTGAAGATGGAGACCAGCGCTGTGTTCACTTGGTTGAATTCGGCCGAATCGTCTGTAAACAACAACGTAGAAGAGAGTATAAATATTGGTCCAACAGCATCCCAGACGGTACATATCTCCTATTGACACCGACCCAAACACCATGGTATACATAATGTCCACTCCCAGGAGAGTACAAACACCACCATGGTATACATAATGTCCACTCCCAGCAGAGTACAAACACCATGGTATACATAATGTCCACTACCAGAGAGTACAAACACCACCATGGTATACATAATGTCAACTCCCAGGAGAGTACAAACACCACCATGGTATACATAATGTCCACTCCCAGCAGAGTACAAACACCACCATGGTATACATAATGTCCACTCCCAGGAGAGTACAAACACCACCATGGTATACATAATGTCCACTCCCAGCAGAGTACAAACACCATGGTATACATAATGTCCACTACCAGCAGAGTACAAACACCATGGTATACATAATGTCCACTACCAGGAGAGTACAAACACCATGGTATACATAATGTCCACTCCCAGCAGAGTACAAACACCATGGTATACATAATGTCCACTACCAGGAGAGTACAAACACCACCATGGTATACATAATGTCCACTACCAGGAGAGTACAAACACCACCATGGTATACATAATGTCCACTCCCAGCAGAGTACAAACACCACCATGGTATAGATAATGTCCACTCCCAGGAGAGTACAAACACCATGGTATACATAATGTCCACTCCCAGCAGAGTACAAACACCACCATGGTATACATAATGTCCACTCCCAGGAGAGTACAAACACCATGGTATACAAAATGTCCACTCCCAGGAGAGTACAAACACCACCATGGTATACATAATGTCCACTCCCAGGAGAGTACAAACACCACCATGGTATACATAATGTCCACTCCCAGGAGAGTACAAACACCATGGTATACATAATGTCCACTCCCAGCAGAGTACAAACACCACCATGGTATACATAATGTCCACTCCCAGGAGAGTACAAACACCATGGTATACATAATGTCCACTCCCAGGAGAGTACAAACACCATGGTATACATAATGTCCACTCCCAGCAGAGTACAAACACCATGGTATACATAATGTCCACTCCCAGGAGAGTACAAACACCATGGTATACATAATGTCCACTACCAGCAGAGTACAAACACCATGGTATACATAATGTCCACTCCCAGCAGAGTACAAACACCACCATGGTATACATAATGTCCACTCCCAGGAGAGTACAAACACCATGGTATACATAATGTCCACTCCCAGGAGAGTACAAACACCATGGTATACATAATGTCCCCTACCAGCAGAGTACAAACACCACCATGGTATACATAATGTCCACTACCAGCAGAGTACAAACACCACCATGGTATACATAATGTCCACTCTCAGGAGAGTACAAACACCACCATGGTATACATAATGTCCACTCCCAGGAGAGTACAAACACCATGGTATACATAATGTCCACTACCAGCAGAGTACAAACACCACCATGGTATACATAATGTCCACTACCAGGAGAGTACAAACACCATGGTATACATAATGTCCACTCCCAGCAGAGTACAAACACCATGGTATACATAATGTCCACTACCAGGAGAGTACAAACACCACCATGGTATACATAATGTCCACTACCAGGAGAGTACAAACACCACCATGGTATACATAATGTCCACTCCCAGCAGAGTACAAACACCACCATGGTATACATAATGTCCACTCCCAGGAGAGTACAAACACCACCATGGTATACATAATGTCCACTCCCAGGAGAGTACAAACACCACCATGGTATAGATAATGTCCACTCCCAGGAGAGTACAAACACCATGGTATACATAATGTCCACTCCCAGCAGAGTACAAACACCACCATGGTTTACATAATGTCCACTCCCAGGAGAGTACAAACACCATGGTATACAAAATGTCCACTCCCAGGAGAGTACAAACACCACCATGGTATACATAATGTCCACTCCCAGGAGAGTACAAACACCACCATGGTATACATAATGTCCACTCCCAGGAGAGTACAAACACCATGGTATACATAATGTCCACTCCCAGCAGAGTACAAACACCACCATGGTATACATAATGTCCACTCCCAGGAGAGTACAAACACCATGGTATACATAATGTCCACTCCCAGGAGAGTACAAACACCATGGTATACATAATGTCCACTCCCAGCAGAGTACAAACACCATGGTATACATAATGTCCACTCCCAGGAGAGTACAAACACCATGGTATACATAATGTCCACTACCAGCAGAGTACAAACACCATGGTATACATAATGTCCACTCCCAGGAGAGTACAAACACCATGGTATACATAATGTCCACTCCCAGGAGAGTACAAACACCATGGTATACATAATGTCCCCTACCAGCAGAGTACAAACACCACCATGGTATACATAATGTCCACTACCAGCAGAGTACAAACACCACCATGGTATACATAATGTCCACTCTCAGGAGAGTACAAACACCACCATGGTATACATAATGTCCACTCCCAGGAGAGTACAAACACCATGGTATACATAATGTCCACTACCAGGAGAGTACAAACACCATGGTATACATAATGTCCACTCCCAGCAGAGTACAAACACCACCATGGTATACATAATGTCCACTCCCAGGAGAGTACAAACACCACCATGGTATACATAATGTCCACTCCCAGCAGAGTACAAACACCACCATGTTATACATAATGTCCACTCCCAGAGAGTACAAACACCACCATGGTATACATAATGTCCACTACCAGGAGAGTACAAACACCACCATGGTATACATAATGTCCACTCCCAGGAGAATACAAACACCATGGTATACATAATGTCCACTACCAGCAGAGTACAAACACCACCATGGTATACATAATGTCCACTCCCAGGAGAGTACAAACACCATGGTATACATAATGTCCACTCCCAGCAGAGTACAAACACCACCATGGTATACATAATGTCCACTCCCAGGAGAGTACAAACACCACCATGGTATACATAATGTCCACTACCAGGAGAGTACAAACACCACCATGGTATACATAATGTCCACTCCCAGGAGAGTACAAACACCACCATGGTATACATAATGTCCACTCCCAGGAGAGTACAAACACCACCATGGTATACATAATGTCCACTCCCAGGAGAGTACAAACACCACCATGGTATACATAATGTCCACTACCAGGAGAGTACAAACACCATGGTATACATAATGTCCACTCCCAGGAGAGTACAAACACCATGGTATACATAATGTCCACTCCCAGCAGAGTACAAACACCATGGTATACATAATGTCCACTACCAGGAGAGTACAAACACCATGGTATACATAATGTCCACTCCCAGCAGAGTACAAACACCATGGTATACATAATGTCCACTCCCAGCAGAGTACAAACACCACCATGGTATACATAATGTCCACTACCAGGAGAGTACAAACACCACCATGGTATACATAATGTCCACTCCCAGGAGAGTACAAACACCATGGTATACATAATGTCCACTCCCAGCAGAGTACAAACACCACCATGGTATACATAATGTCCACTCCCAGGAGAGTACAAACACCATGGTATACATAATGTCCACTCCCAGGAGAGTACAAACACCATGGTATACATAATGTCCACTCCCAGCAGAGTACAAACACCATGGTATACATAATGTCCACTACCAGCAGAGTACAAACACCACCATGGTATACATAATGTCCACTCCCAGGAGAGTACAAACACCACCATGGTATACATAATGTCCACTCCCAGGAGAGTACAAACACCACCATGGTATACATAATGTCCACTCCCAGGAGAGTACAAACACCATGGTATACATAATGTCCACTCCCAGGAGAGTACAAACACCATGGTATACATAATGTCCACTACCAGCAGAGTACAAACACCACCATGGTATACATAATGTCCACTACCAGCAGAGTACAAACACCACCATGGTATACATAATGTCCACTCTCAGGAGAGTACAAACACCACCATGGTATACATAATGTCCACTCCCAGGAGAGTACAAACACCATGGTATACATAATGTCCACTACCAGCAGAGTACAAACACCACCATGGTATACATAATGTCCACTACCAGGAGAGTACAAACACCACCATGGTATACATAATGTCCACTCCCAGCAGAGTACAAACACCATGGTATACATAATGTCCACTCCCAGGAGAGTACAAACACCATGGTATACATAATGTCCACTACCAGCAGAGTACAAACACCATGGTATACATAATGTACACTCCCAGGAGAGTACAAACACCACCATGGTATACATAATGTCCACTCCCAGGAGAGTACAAACACCATGGTATACATAATGTCCACTACCAGGAGAGTACAAACACCATGGTATACATAATGTCCACTCCCAGCAGAGTACAAACACCACCATGGTATACATAATGTCCACTCCCAGGAGAGTACAAACACCACCATGGTATACATAATGTTCACTCCCAGCAGAGTACAAACACCACCATGGTATACATAATGTCCACTCCCAGAGAGTACAAACACCACCATGGTATACATAATGTCCACTACCAGGAGAGTACAAACACCACCATGGTATACATAATGTCCACTCCCAGGAGAATACAAACACCATGGTATACATAATGTCCACTACCAGCAGAGTACAAACACCACCATGGTATACATAATGTCCACTCCCAGGAGAGTACAAACACCATGGTATACATAATGTCCACTCCCAGCAGAGTACAAACACCACCATGGTATACATAATGTCCACTCCCAGGAGAGTACAAACACCACCATGGTATACATAATGTCCACTACCAGGAGAGTACAAACACCACCATGGTATACATAATGTCCACTCCCAGGAGAGTACAAACACCACCATGGTATACATAATGTCCACTCCCAGGAGAGTACAAACACCACCATGGTATACATAATGTCCACTCCCAGGAGAGTACAAACACCACCATGGTATACATAATGTCCACTACCAGGAGAGTACAAACACCATGGTATACATAATGTCCACTCCCAGGAGAGTACAAACACCATGGTATACATAATGTCCACTCCCAGCAGAGTACAAACACCATGGTATACATAATGTCCACTACCAGGAGAGTACAAACACCATGGTATACATAATGTCCACTCCCAGCAGAGTACAAACACCATGGTATACATAATGTCCACTCCCAGCAGAGTACAAACACCACCATGGTATACATAATGTCCACTACCAGGAGAGTACAAACACCACCATGGTATACATAATGTCCACTCCCAGGAGAGTACAAACACCATGGTATACATAATGTCCACTCCCAGCAGAGTACAAACACCATGGTATACATAATTTCCACTCCCAGCAGAGTACAAACACCACCATGGTATACATAATGTCCACTACCAGGAGAGTACAAACACCACCATGGTATACATAATGTCCACTCCCAGGAGAGTACAAACACCACCATGGTATACATAATGTCCACTCCCAGCAGAGTACAAACACCATGGTATACATAATGTCCACTCCCAGGAGAGTACAAACACCACCATGGTATACATAATGTCCACTCCCAGGAGAGTACAAACACCACCATGGTTTACATAATGTCCACTCCCAGGAGAGTACAAACACCATGGTATACATAATGTCCACTCCCAGCAGAGTACAAACACCACCATGGTATACATAATGTCCACTCCCAGGAGAGTACAAACACCACCATGGTATACATAATGTCCACTCCCAGGAGAGTACAAACACCACCATGGTATACATAATGTCCACTCCCAGCAGAGTACAAACACCACCATGGTATACATAATGTCCACTCCCAGGAGAGTACAAACACCATGGTATACATAATGTCCACTCCCAGGAGAGTACAAACACCATGGTATACATAATGTCCACTACCAGCAGAGTACAAACACCACCATGGTATACATAATGTCCACTCTCAGGAGAGTACAAACACCACCATGGTATACATAATGTCCACTCTCAGGAGAGTACAAACACCACCATGGTATACATAATGTCCACTCCCAGGAGAGTACAAACACCATGGTATACATAATGTCCACTCCCAGCAGAGTACAAACACCATGGTATACATAATGTCCACTACCAGCAGAGTACAAACACCATGGTATACATAATGTCCACTCCCAGGAGAGTACAAACACCACCATGGTATACATAATGTCCACTCCCAGGAGAGTACAAACACCATGGTATACATAATGTCCACTCCCAGGAGAGTACAAACACCATGGTATACATAATGTCCACTCCCAGGAGAGTACAAACACCACCATGGTATACATAATGTCCACTCCCAGCAGAGTACAAACACCACCATGGTATACATAATGTACACTCCCAGGAGAGTACAAACACCACCATGGTATACATAATGTCCACTCCCAGCAGAGTACAAACACCACCATGGTATACATAATGTCCACTACCAGGAGAGTACAAACACCATGGTATACATAATGTCCACTACCAGGAGAGTACAAACACCATGGTATACATAATGTCCACTACCAGCAGAGTACAAACACCACCATGGTATACATAATGTCCACTACCAGCAGAGTACAAACACCATGATATACATGATGTCCACTCCCAGCAGAGTACAAACACCACCATGGTATACATGATGTCAACTCCCAGCAGAGTACAAACACCACCATGGTATACATAATGTCCACTCCCAGCAGAGTACAAACACCATGGTATACATAATGTCCACTACCAGCAGAGTACAAACACCACCATGGTATACATAATGTCCACTCCCAGGAGAGTACAAACACCACCATGGTATACATAATGTCCACTCCCAGGAGAGTACAAACACCACCATGGTATACATAATGTCCACTCCCAGCAGAGTACAAACACCATGGTATACATAATGTCCACTACCAGGAGAGTACAAACATTTCCCATCAACAGGGCATGTGCTACATTGGTTTGATACAAGGTACGAGTGTTGCTCGGCATACCGGTAACGTTCCCATGGTAATCGTACATTACCAAAACATCACAATACCAACAGTTTTATTATAACGCAGTAATGTTTAATATGATGCTACCGATTTTTTCAGCCCTACCGAACCTGCTGGCGCTTGCTATAAAATGTTTATAAATTCAGTTGAATTCAAGCAACAGCCACTGGTATGCGCCAGTTCAATAACATCCACCTCACTCGCCTGCTTCTGGGCCTTCCCTGTATATAGTCTTGCTATTGTACTGCTGCTCTTTAAATACTTGTTACTTTTATTTCTTAAAACTGCATTGTTGGTTAGGGGCTCATAAGTAAGCATTTCACTATAAGGTCTACACCTGTTGTATTCGGCGCCTGTAACAAATACAATTTAATTTGATCTATTCCTCTATCAGTTTTTAAAATGGAATTTAGCCATGATGGCCAGTGGGATTTAATAAATGTATTTAACCTTTATTTAAGCAGACAAATCAGCTAAGAACAAATTCCTATTTACAATGACAGCCTACCAAAAGGCCTCCTGCGGAGATGGGGATAAAATGTTGTTTAAAACAATAACATGACAA
This sequence comes from Salvelinus fontinalis, assembly GCF_029448725.1. Classification (NCBI taxonomy): domain Eukaryota; kingdom Metazoa; phylum Chordata; class Actinopteri; order Salmoniformes; family Salmonidae; genus Salvelinus; species Salvelinus fontinalis. The sequence goes on from NC_074669.1 coordinate 5,553,486, forward strand.
AACACACATCACAACATAAAGAGAAACCTAAGACAACAACATAGCATGGCAGCAACACATGACAACACAGCATGGTAGCAGGCACAAAACAGGGTACTAACATTGAGCACGGACAACAGCACAAAGGCCAAGAAGGTAGAGACCACAATGCATCACTGCAGTCCTTGAGTCTTCTGTTACATTTGTTACATCGGAGTAGAGCGAGCAAAGTTGATACAATATATAATTTCATTGCCTATTATAACTATGAGCACAGGCCAGTCTGAGTAGACTGCAAATTCGCTGTGACGCAGCCTCCCGAGTGCCAGAGAGAGTCAATTGAGCACAAGCCTCAACGGGTAAAAATATGATCCATATTACCAGAGACACCTCTTTTCTTTCTATGGGATTCCTTTCTAACAGTTTTATCCCCCTATTATAAATGTCTTTTAAATTATTTCCTCCTTGCACTGTCTGTTATGTATAAATCTTTTTACTGACCAAAGGAGATATGAAGAATTATTTTCTATAATACTTTATATAATTTCACAAACCATGCCGCGGGCCGTTTTAAACTAATCCGGGGTAACCAATTATTGGTTTGATAACAATGTTGTTCAGTCATGTTACCTAGCTAGCTAACAACCCGGTAACTTGACAGTAGTGTCTAGGCTAATTTGATAGGCCCAGGAAGGAAGGTAAAAGGGTCTGCTACTCATCACATGTGCTTCAAAAAAAAAAAGAAGGAAGGATTCATGTAGGCCTAAACTATATTAAAAACATTCTCCTTCTGGTGTTACTTCAATTCTGTTTGGTGCCTAACATTTTAAAAGTTGGGAGCAGTGTGTTTATGAGAGAGAAGGAAACAGAGTGTGATGAAGGGAGGGAGATGTGTGTTAGTGGGAGAGAGTAGTGTGTGTGTTTATGAAGGATTCGATGTGTGTTACTGTACTGTTTCATGCAGTATTTTCCCTTACTGCCATAATGATATGCAGATCAGTATGCATATGTATTCCACTAGGCCACTCCCCCCTCTGTGGTAAAAGCAATACTTGGCCTGGTATCGAAATTAAAATGTTCGTATCACAACAACCCCAAGTTACATGTGAAAATGTCTAGGCGGGTTAGCTTAAGAGTATTGTACCTGTCTGGAGAAGCTGGGTGAGGATATCTGCTACCCTGACGATGTTCTCCCCGGCTGCGAAACGGGGGAGCTCTTTGATGGCCTGCCTCCGAATCTACAGGAGGAAAGACGAAGAACCAACAACCGGTGAGCAACGCAGTAGTAGGACTACTGTGACCAGGCATTAGATATACAGCTACACTTATATATTGATTGATTAAAATCAAACATTTTTTTCTTTCTTCCCCATTCTGCACAATGGAATTACCCAAATGGATACGATAGTGCCTAAAATCCTTACCGAGACGTCTTCATCCTCACACAGGTCAAGCTGAGCGTTGATTGCTGCATCCGCCAGCTCTGGGAAACTGCTGAAGAATTTGGGAATGAACTGTGCTGCCAAGCGCTTCTCTTTAGGACCCCCTTTCACGCCATCAAGGATCACCTGATAGGCATCTTTGTGCTGGAGGATAGATCCAAACAATTAGATACATTAACAAGTTTGTAATATTAGGACATCACTGTCCAACTTGAATGCAAAAGCTTCCAGTTTAGTGTTGGTCAAAATACTGAGTAGACTAGAGATGAGACTTCTGCTCAACAAGCAAGCAATACTTGAATCCCTTGCCATTATACTAGCAAGTTGTCAGTAGTGTAGCTACCTAACTTAGCTAGTTAACAACACTTTAGTAAGAGAGCGCCTTTGATTTTGACATTGTAAATCTAACCAGTATGACAAGTTGCAAATAATGCCATGGTTCAATTACTTTTTTTTTCAGGAGCTGTGCAAGGCAATCAGAGTTAGTTAGCTATCCGCTATTTAGCTAGTGGGATAGGGGTCAGGTCAAATAAATTGGCTAGCATGAAGCTAGCTAGCTGTCTGTGTTCTCTGTTTTGACTTCGCTAAGCCTACTAAAATGTATTAAAAACATCGTCAAGTAACTAACTAGTTACCTTGCTTGCTATACATGTAAATTAATAGCACATAGTTAACGTTAGTTCCATGAGTTACCTGGAAAGCTACGATACAAACGCCGGGTAAATCAAGTGAAACAGGATTAGCTAGCAAATTAGGCCCATTTTAGCTTGCTAGCAGGCTAACATTAGTTTAACATGAGATGCTAACTAGCTAGTTACTATACTTAACCAATGCGTGTGGTTCGGCCTAACTTTCACCTCTGGCTTCCACTACTGTACCTTATTTGAAGAAAAAAAGTGGAGCTACCCTGGAAGATACTTCAATTACTTAGATAACTAGACATCCATCTCATGCATACCTGGCTCAGATCCTCCGGCTTGGCATCAGCGAGAATCCCATAGTTACGATACAGCTCCTCGATAGTGACCGCCATCAGCGTGCGTCCAACTGCGTGTTGTCGAGATGATAATACAAACAATATTCCACCGATATGACTTTAAATAATTTCCTTTAAGTCCAGAATTTCTCCAAACATAAACAATATTACGTGCTGTGTACTGGAAAAGGGGATGGGGAGAGGAAATTTCTAGAACGCTGCGAATGAAACCCCGTTGTCCGTTCCAACAACGTACACTAGCCTTGCTACGAAAATTAGTATCAGGAAGTACATTAGTGCGCATGCGCTTGCTTCAGGGACTCACGTCAACGTTCTGGAACGCGCGGACTAGATTTCTCAAGTTCATCTTCCCTACAATACTGTAGTTTACACTGTCCGAGTGAAGTTATACATTTGATGACAGTGATGGCAAACGCATATCCTATACATAAAGTAGGGACAATGGACCTTTAATTTCACTGTATGATACATTTTTAATGGCACAGCTTTCGGACCAATTCGAGCGCATCCAAAAGCAATGTTCAGTGGTGGAAAAAAGTACCCAATTTTTACACTTTTAATTTTATTTGTTATTAAGACGACTCAAGTAATAGTTTAAAGTCACCTAGTAAAATACTAATTGAGTAAAAGTCTAAAAGTACAGTATTTGGTTTTAAATATACTTATAAAAGAAAACTATAAATCATTGCAAATGTCTTATATGAAGCAAACTAGATTATTTATTTTTATATAAAACAATGTATGGTTAGCCAGGGGCTCTCCAACACTCAGACATCTTTTACAAACGAAGCATTTGTGTTTAGTGAGTTCGCCAAATCAGAAGCAGTAGAGATGACGCGCGTTCTCGTGATAAGTGCATGAATTTCACCATTTTCCTGTCCTGCTTTGCATTCGGGAATGTTACGAGTAAGTCTGAGTGTCAAGGAAAGTGCATGGGAGTAAAGAGTACATATTTTCTTCAGGACTGTAGTAGAGTAAAACTAAAACTTGTCAAATCTAAATAGTAAAGTACAGATACAAAAACTACTTAAGTAGTACTTCAAAGTATTTTTACGTATTTACTTTACACCACTAAAAATGGTTTAATCCATGTTGTTTCAATACACAAACCAAAAATCAACCGGAAGGCAAGTGGATGCTATAGAGACTCAGTGTAACTGTAGAGGATAACATTTATTAAAATCAGCATAATAATCCAGACCACATTGACATATTTGACTCATGATAAGGGCACTCATGGCTGATGTCTGCCTTTCTTAGGTTTCCACTAGAGGTCTTCACGGATCCACCTGTAACCGAATACCCGAGAGGGTTCGGATCCAGAATTCTAAATAATGTCACAGGTCTGAGTCGGATCTGATATGATTGTCTTTTATGATTGTATGTGTAATTTTAACGACCAAATAAACACGCAAACCTGCTTTCTTAAAACAGATAAAGCATCACCTCACAGCACAACGCCTCCCCACTATTTGACCTATAGATAGTTTGTGTGTATGCATTGATATGTAGGCTACGTATGCCTTTATATATTTTTTTAATGTAGTTCTGTCCTTGATCTGTTTTTGTCTATTAATATTCTGTATTATGTTATGTTTCATGTTTTGTGTGGACCCCAGGAAGAGTAACTGCTGCTTTTGCAACAGCTAAATGGGGATCCTAATAAAATACCAAACCGACTTGTCCGGAAGTACCCGTACAAATCTGCATGTGACTGCTGCAGTACAGAGAGATAGAGAAATCATATCATTTATGCTGCTCCTCTTTTCACAAGAGTGGCATGTCTAGCTTGTTGTTGGCCAATCATAAGTCATCAAAGCAGCAATAGGCTAGACCAGGGTTTTCCAAACTCGGTCCCGGGGACCCTAAGCGGTGCACACAAATAATCAACTCATCAATAAACTTTGATTATTTGAATCAGCTGTGTAGTGCTAGGGCATAAAAACTAAACGTGCACGCATAGGGTCCCCAGGACTGAGTTTGGAAAACACTGGGCTACAGTCATAGAGCCTCCATGTGTGGCAAAAATGAGGAAATATCAATGGAATATTTAATTTAAAATGACAGAAGTTAAAGGAGAGGGATGGGCTACAAAGACCAAGAGCCAACAGGTAGGCTGCTACTTAATATTCTGAATGAAGTTGTTTGTAACTGTGTAGGACGAGAATAACATAGCTAGGTAGGCTGCTATTACTCTACTATAGCGCGAGTCGGCTTGGTCGGTTGCCGTTTCTCGTCTCTCCCTCCCTCTTCCCTGCTCCCCGTGTCACTAGCTCACACGTCCTGCTAGAGCTCTACGTCTCTCGCGCTTTATCAGCTCCGGTAGCTGAAATTGACTTTTCTTTGAATTTCCTCACTCAGATGTGGTCTGGATCCGACCATGTCTACGCGGAATGGGTCTAGTTGTCCTCGTGTCCATTCGGAACGGGTTCTCTATATTTAACAAATAAATGTATGCATATTGGGTCCGGATGGGAAAGCCCCAGGTCCATTTGGGAACAGGTCCAACTTTCTGGACCCGTGAAGGCCTCTTGTTTTAACATCTTGAGCACTGGAGGCTCTCATCGTTCAATAGTGGAAGAAAATCCCCATTGATGCCTTGTCCATTTTACTTACAATAGTTTGGTTGTAGTAGACAATTCATTTCCAGCAACCTTCGCTGTGCTGAAAGTGACCCCTATAGATCACCTTCCATTTCCTAAAACCAACGAAACAAACTCCTGTGTTCCATAATTCAATGCAGCAAGACAACAGGACGACATCACAGAAATCGGATTCCAGCTCCAAACTGGACCCCGTCGCATATCCTAAACAAACAAAGACCAAAGTGTCATTTCTAAACATTAACCCAATACCATTATCACAATATTGGGCCAAACATCTAGCTGTACTGGGCTAGCCTGGTTAAACACAACCACCACATTTGCTGAAACCATTATGGAAATGTCACTGGAAAATAAATTAACCAAGCCAGTATGGTTTGGGTTGGCCCTTTACAGTGAATCAGACATAACTCTTCTGCTCAACTCCAGTGCATTCTGAAAGTATTCAGACCCCTTTTTGTTACGTTACAGCCTTATTCTACAATGGATTAAATTATTTTCCCCCTCGTCCATCTACACACAATACCCCATAATGAAAAGGCAAAAACAGGTTTTTGGAAATCTTTGCTAATTTATCTATAAAAAAGATCACATTTACATCAGATCTCAGAAGACCTAAGATTAAGAATTTTTGACTTGCATAAAGCTTGATATTCATCAGTCCACGGTAAGACAAATTGTCTATAAATGGAGAAAGTTCAGCACTGTTGCTACTCTCCCTAGGAGTGGCCATCCTGTAAAGATGACTGCAGGAGCACAGAGCAGAATGCTCCATGAGGTTAAGAAAAATCCTAGTGTCAGCTAAACACTTACAGAAATCTCTGGAACATGCTAGCATCTCTATTGACGAGTCTACGATACGTAAAACACTAAATAATAATAGTATTCATGGGAGGACACCACGGAAGAAGCCACTGCTGTCTAAAAAAAACCATTGCTGCACGTCTGAAGTTTGCAAAAGTGCACCTGGATTCTGTGGACAGAAACTAAAGTTGAATTGTTTGGAAGGAACACACAACACTATGTGTGGAGAAAAAAAAAATGGCACACAAACATCAACCTCATCCAAACTGTATATGGTGGAGGGAACATCATGGTTTGGGGCTGCTTTGCTGCCTCAGGGCCTGGACACTTGCTATCATCGACGGAAAAATGAATTCCCAAGTTTATCAAGACATTTTGCAGGAGAATGTTAGGCTATCTGTTCGAATTGAAGCTCAACAGAAGTTGGGTGACGCAACAGGACAACGACCCAAAACACAGAAGTAAATCAACAGAATGGCTTCTTCAACAGAAGAAAAAACACCTTCTGGAGAGGCCCAGCCAGAGTCCTGACCTCAACCCGATTGAGATGCTGTGGCATGACCTCAAAATTCCTCCTGATCGTTGTACAGGTCTGATCCGCAACTACAGAAAACGTTTGGTTGAGGTTATTGCTGCCAAAGGAGGGTCAAGCAGTTATTAAATCCAAGGGTTCACATGCTTTTCCCACCCTGCACTGTGAATGTTTACATGGTGTGTTCAACAGAGACAAAAACATAATTTTATTTTTTTATATTAGTTTAAGCAGACTGTCTATTGTTATGACCTAGATTAAGATCAGATCAAATTTTATGATCAATTTATGCAGAAATACAGGCATTTTCAAATGGCTCATACTTTTTCTTGCCACCAAGTATTCAGACCCTTTACTCAGTACTTTGTTGAAGCACCGTTGGCAGAGATTACAGCCTCGAGTCTTCATGGGTATGACGCTACAAGCTTGGCACACCTGTATTTGTGGAGTTTCTCCTATTCTTCTCTGTAGATCCTCTCAAGCTCTGTCAGGTTGGATGGGGAGCGTCGCTGCACAGCTATTTTCAGGTCTCTCCAGAGATGTTCGATCAGGTTCAAGTCCAGGCTCTGGTTGGGCCACTCAAGGACATTGAGACTTGTCCCGAAGCCACACCTGCAATGTCTTAGCTGTGTGCTTAGTATCTATGTCCTGTTGGAAGTGAACATTCGCCCCAGTCTGAGGTCATGAGCGCTCTGGAGCAGGTTTTCAAGGATCTCTCTGTACTTTGCTCTGTTCATCTTTCCCTCGATCCTGACTTGTCTCCTAGTCCCTGCCACTGAAAAACATCCCCATAGCATGATGCTGCCACCACCATGCTTCACCTTAGGGATGGTACCAGGTTTCCTCCAGACGTGACGCTTGGCATTCAGGCCAAAGAGTTCAATCTTGGTTTCATCAGACCAGAGAATCTTGTTTCTCATGATCTGAGAGTCATTTAGGTGCCTTTTTGGCAAACTCCAAGCGGGCTGTCATGCGCCTTTTACTGAGGAGGTGCATCCGTCTGGCCACTCTCCCATAAAGGTCTGATTGGTGGAGTGCTGCAAAGATGGTTGTCCTTCTGGATGGTTCTCTCATCTCCACAGTGGAACTGTCAGAGTGACCATCGTGTTCTTGGTCACCTCCCTGACCAAGGCCACTGTGTTCTTGGGGACCTTCAATGCTGTATAAATGTTTTGGTACCCTTCCCCAGATCTGTGCCTCGACACAATCCTGTCTCGGAGCTCTACGGACAATTCCTTCGACCTCATGGCTTGGTTTTTGCTCTGACATGCACTGTCAACTGTGGGACCATTTATATACACAGGTGTGTGCCTTTCCAAATCCTCTCCAAACAATTTAAATTTACCAAAAGTGGACTCCAATCAAGTTGTAGAAACATCAAGGATGATCAATGGAAACAGTATGCAGCTGAACTCAATTTCGAGTCTCGTAGTAAAGGGTCTGAATATTTATGTAAATAAGGCTTTTTATACATTTGCTAACATTTCTAAAAACCTGTTTTCGCTTCGTCATTATTGTGTATAAATCGTTGGAAAACTATTTATTACGTTTTAGAATAAGGCTTTAACGTAACAACGTGGAAAAAAGTAAAGGGGTCTGAATACTTTCCGAACACACCGTATATGAACTATATAGTATTATTTCTAAGCTATGGACTATCATGTCATGGTTTGATAACAGGAAGGGCAGATAATAGGCTACCTGTCTCCACTCTGGACGCCCATGGGAATGCAGTAGTTGAGCTCCAGCCGGGCGATGTTTCCAAGTCGCAGCACGATTCCCGCTCCATAGGACCAGCGGATACACTCCGCCAGCTTACTCAGGTGTGCTCGAGGCCCGTCACCTGGAGCAACACACATACACACCACAGCCTGAGGGGTCATTCCACCTCAAAAAGCAGAAGGAAGCGGATTTCCACACCCACCATGTCAGATTGTTCTGAAATCGTTTTTGTTGTTAAAAACAAATAAGATTAGCATTCCCAGAAACATTTAGTTGAAATCTAATTGGCTCTACGTATTACTAGGTCATTCCACTCCTCCTCCTCTATATATATATAATTGTGATTGAGTCCTGCGGATTTCTCATACTGATGAATTTGAACATAGGCAGCTTGTTAAAATGGTATTACAGCTATCATCTCAGAACATCTGACACTTCCACTTCATAGATCGTGGGGTTCAATTACATCTTTAAAACACACACCATAGTTGAGGTTACACAGGTTCCCAGCATTGAGGAAGAAGTGGGTCCTGAAGAGGTCTCCGAATCCCCCTTTGCCTGGACGGAAGGGCAGTGGAGTATACAGGTGGATAGCTCCAGCCCAATACACCTCACCTCCCAGGTAGTCACCTGGTCATTCAGACAATAAAACCACATGTGATGTGAGAAAGTTACCCATCTTTATTTTTTAAATCTGACTTCATTCAAACGGACAGAGGATAACATCTCACCTTCACTCTGTGGGCCGATGCTGTACATACTGAATCCTCTGACGCTAGTAGGACCACCGAGATAGAACCTAAGACATATCGGTAGAAACCATAGAAACAATCCATCAAAACAAACCATAACCATCATGCTTCTAGGGAAAGAGGATCATTTTGTACATATATCAAAACTGAGTTTGGCCAATTCCAGTCCCCTTGTTTAGGGGATCTGTGGTCCGACCTGGGATAATTTTCTTATATAGAAGGACTGAGAAGCTCAGTTCTGGTGACTTGAGGATATATATATATATATATATATATATTTTCAAACACCATCTAAAACAATTTCCACCTCCAGAAATGAGCCCCAAAAACATATTGGTAAAAATGTTTAAATTATTTGTTCCATATATCCTGTCCATGGTCTATTGTCAGATGTTGTATTAGTAATAGGCATTATCACCTCTAGCCAACTGATGCTGCATAGTGGCTATAACATGTAGATAGGCATGGGGTTTGTCCATCTGCATTTACCCTACTGGACACAACATTCTGAATGTTATTATTTTTATAATAAATATATCATACCAGTCAAAAGTTTGGACACCTACTCATTCCAGGGTCTTTATTTTTTACATAGTGAAGACATCAAAACTATTAAATAACACATATGGAATCATGTAGTAACCAAAAGTGTTAAACAAAATTAAATATATTTTATATTTGAGATTCTTCAAAGTAGCCACCCTTTGCCTTTGACAGCTTTGTACACTTTTAGCATTCTCTCAACCAGCTTCATGAGGTAGTCACCTGGAATACATTTCAAGGTGAATGAGTAGGTGTGTCCAAACTTTTGACAAGCACTGTATAAATAATGACTTACTATTCACTTGAATTATTATTATTTATTTTCAATTGCAAAGTAAGTCCTGATCCTTTTAAGACAATTTTCTCCTTTGAGATTTGTTGTCAGCATGCTTGAAACTCCAGTTGGAACTGAATCTGTTAAACGACACCACCTGAAGGAGTAAATAAATAAATGGAAGCAAACTGTGACACCGCTCTGGTTTAACAAAGGCCAAAACTGCTTTCAAAAAGGCTTTTCCCGCGATGGCATTAATAACTGTGAATTGACAGAATACATGTTTCCCTCCCTATCGCAACCTGAATGCACCTCGAGAGGAAAACCTTTTCATATAGAACACACAATAACAAGCCGACCAGGGAAACAGTGTTAGGTTGTAAAACACAACAACAAGCCGACCAGGGAAACAGTGTTAGGTTGTAAAACACAACAAGCCGACCAGGGAAACAGTGTTAGGTTGTAAAACACAACAACAAGCCGACCAGGGAAACAGTGTGCAGTTCTAACACACTCACGGGAAGCTTAGTAAAGCTTAAACCAAGTTTATTCACACACTGGGTCATACAGCTGCATAAGACAACATATTTATATAAGCACCTGTATTTAACCCTTACTCCTATGCTGAGCCCCTTCCTTATACATCTAAACAGCCAATACATCTCTGTTGCTAAGATTATATTCTTCCTCACTTCATCTGACCTCGGCCCCAAATTCCTCACGCCTTCCCACAGGGTCCCTGAATGTCCAACAAAAACATATCCTGACAGAATGTAAACGTTATACATTACCCTGTCTCCCTCAGTGACATAAGTATATTTCATATGTAAAAAGTCAGAACCCATCAATAGGTCAACTATTCTACTAGGCGGTTGTCTGATTTGTGTTAACTTTACATGGTGAAAAATAGTAGCACTGGAAAGTCCTGACCTCAGTGATAAAGTTGAGGCTTTGAATGACTTTACCAGCAGCTACAGTAGGCTAGACACCACTGTCTGAGTTGAGCGCCACGGCCCATTTATAGACCATTTCATTCCCTTCATCTGAACATCGGAGTGTCAGCAACAATCATGCATGTCAGTTCAGTGCACACAGCTTAACAGAGAACATTAAATATTTGGGAATATATTTCATAGAATATACATGCTTCAGTGTTAGGCTGTCATCTCCAAACCAGAGACTTTTATTTCGGATCTACACGGATCTAAAAAACGACCTCCAGAATCCATATGACGGAAATCGATCGAACTTTAACCCCTTACTATACAGTATAAAGACAACATGGCAGGGCCACATTAAAATTGGCTAGAGTCCCATGTTTGACACCCCTGTGTTTCAATTATGGTTTTGTGAAACAGAAGTATTGTCTCACCTGTCAGCAATGCAAGTTGGCTTATCTCCAATGGGCAGGAGGCATCCACCCCAGAGAGATGCAGACAGGACCTGGAAGATAGAGGACGACGTCTCAACAAATGTGCTCTTTTATCCACACATTTATCCCAACCTGGTCAAAACCATTTGTCAACCCTCCATCAACAAGCTTGTTTACATAGCAGGAGAAGGAGAGCCTGAGTCTGTCTCAAACTCTGAATGCCCGGCTATGAAAAGCCAACTGACATTTACTCCTGAGGTGCTGACCTGTTGCCCCCTTATACAACCACTGTGATTATTATTTGACCCTGCTGGTCATTTATGAACGTTTTAACATCTTGAAAAACGATCTGACCTTAATGGCCATGTACTCTTATCTCTACCCAGCACAGCCAGAAGAGGACTGGTCACCCCTCAGAGCCTGGCTCCTTTCTAGGTTTCTTCCTAGGTTCCTGTCTTTCTAGGGAGTTTTTCCTAGCCACCTTGCTTCTACATCTGCATGGTTTGGAGTTTTAGGCTGGGTTTCTATATAAGCAATGTGACATCTGCTGATGTAAATAGGGTTTTATAAATAATTAAATTGATTGATGGTTATAACTTGTCTACTATAAAGATGGTCCAGAACAATCAATACTCAGACTGAGATCCAACTTGTGATTTATGTGTGTAACTAAAGTTTATCGCACAAATTTCTTCTTAATAAATAGGACGATTTTAGTTTCTCACCGAGTCCCAGAAGAGACGTTTGTTAAATTGGAGCTCAAAGTCCTCTTTCAGAAAACTGGCATCTCCTCCAGTGTAGCCAGCCAACTCCTACAAAACCACAACAACGCATCAGCTGAATAAGTTGTTGGTTCATAAACGATCTGGGGAAAATTGTTTTATTAAGGTATTACCATTGAATACAACACTGGGCCAGGTACTGTTCACCTAACCTACACACCTGGTTGATTTTGAGCAAGGCTCCCCTCCTGGGAAGGATTGTGGAGTTTCTGGTGTCGATGACCATGGCATGCTATGAGGGCCAAGGAGAAAAGAGCAACATGTTGAGGAAAAAGTCAAGTGTCTAAGTGGGGCCGAATCCTAACTCGAGATACACGTGTGTAAAAATGTTTTTGCACAAATTTCCCATTGACGTCATCAATGGAAGATTTACACAAAAGCTTAAATGAAGTGTACAGATCTCAGAACAGGAGTTTGGGCCTAAATGTATTACCACAATGTTTAAATCCCTGGGACTAAAAAAAAGGTAGTCGTGTGAGGGATTGTGAAGTGAAACTCAAGTCCCGGTACCGAGAGTGATGACTTGAGGGAGTGGCCGCTCTCCTCCCGGACTGCGAATGAGGCGGTACGCGCCAGACATCCCAGCTCTCGCCACACACCCTCCCACTTCAGGGTGTGGTTTGTCTTCCAAAGAGGGAACTGTTTGTAAAACAGAGAGGGAGAAAGAAGAGAGGATCAACCACTTGCAAAAGCATTACAATAGGATGACATTTTATTTGATAAAAAATAGCTGAGAAGTTCCAATTCTACTCATCACAGTTAGCATAACAACAGTAAATGACAACTCTATAGTAACGATAGATGGAGTAATGGAAAAATGATCTTTACACTGAATTCTGTGGAGACGCCGCGATCAGTCTCTCTCAGCGAGCTCCATGGAAACTGGCCTGTGACTTTGTAAAAGTTAACGGCAAAACTGCAACAGCAAGAGCAAGTCAATTAGAAGAACAAAAAGAGCCCAGGGATCTATAGAACGAACAACTTAAAGGTGCTACACAGCATTTCTCTGAATGTTTTCCTCCTATGTGGAAGCTAAGTAAATTGCAACAGCACTAGGCTCCATTCAAAACAAATCTCCCCCGTATCCACGGCAACAATGGCAGAGACTCGTGCTTGAGCCTCTTACTTTCAGTTTTGGTTCACCAGCTTTATTGATAATATATTTCACAGCGATTTATATGGTACAATGATTCCCGACACTATTCCGTGGTTGTTTTCTCAAATAAACTGAACAACCAGGAAATGGCACAGTGATTTCTACATTGGCCGCTTGACACGATTTCCACTAGATAACACAGCCACAAAGTAAAAACAGCTTTCCTTCAGATGCTGCAGCGGCGGGAGAAATCAATAGTCAAATATCACAGCCAACTACAACACTGTGAAACACTATCATTTCACTATTACTGCAGATATATTATGGACATTTTAAGAAATTACAAATCAAAAAAAGTATAAAATAAACATCTGGTGTTGCACCTTTTAAACGTAAATCCGTGTATTTACAGCACTGCTTATATAAGTGGCAGGTTTTTTGTTCTCATACTTGCGCTCAAAGTGACCAGGTTGAGGCTTGAAGAAAGACAGCCCATAGGAAGTCTCTTTCGTGCCGTAGGAGAACTGGAATGTAAGCTTTTCCGCACGACCGAAAACATTGGGCAGCTTCAGACCAAGAACCTACAGTAAGAGGGAGGGAAAACTAGTCAAAAACCTGACCACAGCGGAGGATGGTACCTCCTACAGCATGTGTAATCACCACCATAGCTCTTTATAAATTAATCTGTCCTTGATTTCTAATTTTCTTCTCTCCTCGCTTCCTTCTCAAAACACATTGGAGAATTAGGTCCAAGGCAGTGTTTCCCAAACTCTGTCCTCGTGACCCCAATGGGTGCAGGTTGTTTTTGTTCTTCCCACAAGCACTACACAGCTGATTTAAAATGATTCAAGCTTGATGATGAGATGATTATTTGAATCGGCTGTGTAGTGCTAGGTTAAAAACGTGAACCCCTTGGGGACCCGAGGACCGAGTTTGGGAAACACTGGTCCAAATGGAGGGACATTGGGTCCTTCTCCTCCAATACAATTTAGAAGGAGATAAGGAGATAGGAATCACAACAAGATGACTTGAGATAGAGCCCCAGGAGTTCTCACCATGCTGCCTTCGTTATTTCCAACCATGGTGTTATAGCTACCAGTCATACGTCTCAGCTCAGTCACTGCAAATGTCACATCTAGTCCGTTAGGCAGAGCATCCACCCCTGAAAGGAAGTGTTTTTTTTAAATAAAATGTTTGTATTTTTTTGGAGTGTTTTAACCACTTTCCCCATTCATTTGATTATTTTCCCAATGTAATATGCAAAACTTTGATACTGATACTGTTCGGATTAATAACGGATGATCTTTCTAACCACAGTACCTTGTGAGGTATCAATAACAACCTCCACCTGTCTGAAGATACCAAGACGGAGGAGCTTCTGTCTGGCTTCGTGGGCTCTCTTCATTACCTAAAAAAAACAACAACAAAAAACAACAACTGTAAACAAAGTAAGTTATACTTTTGCTACAATCTCAACACCGTCTCCATACACAGTGTTTCCCCACTAGCTCCGGCTGTCGGCTATACAGCCGATTACAGACTCATTTTCAGACAGGTACTTTTTCCCTCACTGAAATAAACTAGGCTACTTTTCAATTGGCTAGTCAGGAAAAAAAAGGTCTTAAGAATCCTCTCCCGCTACAATGAACGATATGCATCTTCTAGCGATCTATTTTATAGGACATTCGCCTGTCAATCACAAAGCGAGCAAAGACAGGGAAACACTGCTGGTTTGACAGTCTGCTGTCTGTCCCGACTCTCGGTACCTGGGTGTGTGCGCTGAGGTTGCAGTCAAATTTCTTTACACGTATGGAGAGAGCATTATGGAAAGCCGTTTTAACATATATTCTTTTTTTTTTTATATATATTAATTGCATTTATTATTAAATAAATAATGTTTTTGTTTTGTTTTGGTATCAACAAATTATTTATGGAATAATACAATTATTGATATATAAAAAAATCATTTGTTATATGTTAACATCTTTCCATAGAGAGCATGAATTTGCATGTCCCATATAATGTGGGAACGACGAGTCGACATCCACTTAGTCTATTGTTTTCTGGTACATTCCTTCATTTTCTTTCCAGTCAGACATTAAAGGGATACAATTTGTATGTCTCTGTGTCCAGAAAGAAGAAAGTTTGAGGTAGTTGTGCGAGCCAATGCTAACTAGCGTTAGCAGATACCCATGAACTTCTAGTCATTGCGCTAACGCTAGTTAGCAATTGCGCTAGTTAGCAACTTAATTGAAACTGCACGCAAAGACATAAATGGTATCCACGAGTTAATCTACAATGCATTTAAGAACTACACCATGTCCTGGCCAGTGAGGAAAAAATGTAACATTGGGCCCTGGCACGTTTCAGAAGCAGCCACGGCATGGTGGGAGGGAGCCTGGCTGGCTACTGTCTAAACCCCTCCCCCAGCCCGAGGGAGCCTGGCTGGCTACTGTCTAAACCCCTCCCCCAGCCCGAGGGAGCCTGGCTGGCTACTGTCTAAACCCCTCCCCCAGCCCGAGGGAGCCTGGCTGGCTACTCCATGTGCTTGTGGAAAACACTGCATACCGTCTCCACACATTAAAATCGGTGGTCTGTATCCTACTGTACTGATAGATTCACTCACGTCAATCAAGTTCTTTGCTCTGAAGACACCAGCAATCTCGTATGTTAAGCAATCCTCCTTGGTTCTTCCCAGACCATCTATGTGAACATGCTGGACTATGACCTATAGGACAAATATACAAAGGAGTTATAAGCAGCATTGACAGGCAACAATAAAAAAGGTAACTTTGACATTCAACCACACAGAAAAGATGAACTAAGAAACAACTTGAGCCGTACATCTTTGTTTTCAAGAACCTCTTGTTTTGACTCCTGCTCCATATCTGGTGTCTCGACGTCATCCGCATGAACCCCCAACTCAGGTCCCTGCATTGGCAGAGGGTCAAGACTCTGCAACACAACAGAGATTGTGATGAATCAATGACTGACCAGGATACTTCTTGTATTGTAAAGCTAGTACAAAACCCAATAGCTAAAATGGCAGTTAGGTGGCTTTGGTGGTTTGGTCATTATGATAAAGGTAGTTGTTCATCTCAATATGGTATTTACCTAGTACAAGTCATTGTTCAAAATGTCATAAGTTGAAGTTAGTGGAAATTTCAGAATGTGGTTGTAAGCATCTAAGCAAGCACATGACAGCACTGGAGAATGGCACTGAAATGTATAGAGGCCGTTTTGCAGGCTCCTGTCCAATTCTGCTATTTGTGTATTATTATTATTTTTTCCTTCTGTACATCAAAGCGATCACTAACCTCGATTTGGATGAAGATTTCTACATCGATGAGTCGAAGGCACAAGACATATTGCTTACCTAGGACCAGGCCCTAATCTCTGACACTGGGAAGAAACTGCCATGCATGTTCACTGATCAGATTGTTTGGTTTGATGATGCTTCCCCATGCATTAGTTCTCTAGGCAGCATTCTGCCTTCTCCCGACCGTTCTCAGCCATTAGCTTCGACCCACAACTGCCTCATGTGAACTACAATCCCGACACCGTGTTTTAGCATTTAGGTTAATAATCATTGCTTGCAATATGACTTTCGAAACATATGGCCCTTATCTTTCATCAGCGAGAAAGAAGCCTTCAAATAAAACACTTATACAACTATGGGTGCCTCCATCCAACAAAACTACACTTCTGCTACACTTCCCGAGTTAAAATGGTTAATTATTGCATGCTAGATAGTTACCTGGAAACCAGACATTGAATTGCATTGAATTCCAGTGGTGTAAAGTACTTAAGTAAAAATACTTTAGTACTACTTAAGTAGTTTTTTGTACTTTACAATTAATATTTTTGCCAACTTTTACTTCACTACATTCCTAAAGAAAATAATGGACTTTTTACATTTTCCCTGACACCCAAAAGTATTCGTTACATTTTGACAGGAAAATTGTCCAATTCACACACTTAACAAGAAACATCACTGGTCATCCCTACTGCCTCTGGACTCACTAAACACAAATGCTTTGTTTATAAATTGTCTGAGTGTTGGCGTGTGCCCCTGGCTATGCATCAAATGTTTCTATTTTTGATGGTGCAGTCTGGTTTGCTTAATATAAGGAAGTTGAAATGGTTTATACTTTTACTTTTGATACTTTAGTATATTTAAAACAAAATACTTTTAGACTTTTACTCAAGTAGTATTTTACTGGGTGACTTTCACTTGAGTCATTTTCTATTAAAGGTACCTTTACTTTTACTCAAGTAGGACAATTGAGTACTTTTTACACCACTTGAATTCTACATCAGACAGAAAGTGTTTGAATCAGTAAAGTTTACACTCACGTCCTCTACAAGACCGAATGTTGAATAAAATCATATTTTAACGCGCTTTACCGGTTGTCCGTGCGGTTGGTCCTTTTGACCGTAGGAATGTGAGATAATATATCCACAGGAAAGTATAATTATATCAAGTTTTCAAAGCGCTGGTAGTGTGTTCAGAAGCATGCACACAAGATAAATATTACATACAGAAGACGCACGCATATTTGCCGAGCTCATGCACGTGTTTACATGGTTCTGCGCTTCAGGTGATTGACATCTGATATCAGCTAAACTCCCTCCTACAGAAGACGCCTTCGTCCAATGACTCGTGTCATGATCAAAGGGCTAACCCATACATTTACATTTACATTTAAGTCATTTAGCAGACGCTCTTATCCAGAGCGACTTACAAATTGGAAAGTTCATACATATTCATTCATACATATTCATTCTGGTCCCCCCGTGGGGAATGAACCCACAACCCTGGCGTTGCAAGCGCCATGCTCTACCAACTGAGCCACACGGGACCATGCGATCACTATTTAAGATCCGTGAACGTGTAGGGCGCCCGTTGCACGAGCAACGTTCACTAATGCTGTTGTTGTAACTATGATCATGTTAATTTACTTTACTGACATCGACAGTTCATGTATCTGAAGTTCAGCTAGTTTTCATAGTTGGCAAGCTGTCCAACTGGGCCCCTTTCGCTGTACGTGACAGCTAGCTATACTAAGCTAGCTATTGGCTACTGCACTCAGAGGTCATCCTGTCACCATTTGCATTTTGAGCAGTGATCCTTACCCTCGCGTGGACGGTGCCCATGATGAAGGTCTTGAATGTACAGTCCTTCAAATGTTGATGTTTATTTTACGAAAGTAAATTACATTTAATTCACGCTCGGCTCAATAAAGATGCAGCTTCGTGGACGGGGGAAGCCATGACACCATCAAAACCACACCCCCTATCTCATCCTGGGTGTATTCAAGATGTCAACGTTTCACAACGTATTGCATTTATTTGATTTAACCTTTATTTAGCTAGGCAAGTCAGTTAAGAACAAATTCTTATTTACAATGACGGCCTACCTAGGCCAAACCCCGGATGACGCTGGGGCAATTGTGCGCCGCCCTATGGGACTCCCAATCACAGCTGGATGTGATACAGCCTGGATCCGAACCAGGGACTGTAGTGACCTTAGATCGCTGCACCACTCGGGAACTAACATTTTTGACAACAGCTGGTTACTGTAAACACAAAACAATAGTGTACACATGAAACCTATTGAAGGCAGAGAGATTCATATTTTCAAAACTGAAGCTTTGCTTATTTATTATATATAATAACATGTACTTGGATTTGTGTAGGACTTTTCGAACAAGTGCATGATGTATGGTGGACAAGCCGAGACAACTTGCATTCAAGAATGTGACCATACTGGGTCCAGACAACATAAGTCTGCCTGTAGCACTAACCCAATTTCACCAATACGTGATGTATTGTCTCTACATTCTTGCCCTTTGTGCGGTTGTCTGTGCCCAATAATGTTTGTAACATGTTTTGTGCAAATGCCATGTTGTGTTGCTACCATGTTGTTGTTGTGTTGCTACCACGCTGTGTTGTCATGCATTGCTGCCTTGCTATGTTGTTGTCTTAGGTCTTTTATGTAGTGTTGTTGTCTCTCTTGTCTTGATGTGTGTTTTGTCCTATTTTATTTTTAATCCCAGGCCCTGTCCCCACAGGAGGCCTTTTGGTAGTCCGTCATTGTAAATAAGAATTTGTTCTTAACTGACTTGCCTAGTTATAAAAAGGTTAAATAAATGACTTTCTTTAATGAAGAGTTCATGTAGCCATCATAGACATATCAATCAAAATACCACACTATTTTGACTTAAATGTTGTTGAGCTTCTCTGTTAAAGAATGAGGAAAAATACAGAAAGATAGTCATATCACAGATTATCTCACAATAATAAACATTTAATCCAGTGAATAAATAACGGGTTTATGTTTGACTGAAAAGAGATTGATTTTACGTCTCTCTCGAAGGTTTCCTGCGAAACCTTGCCCTTGGCCACACCTTCAGGATACTCATTAAAAATTCATTGTCCCCTGAGTGGTTAATGCTGCGGAACAAAATCATGCATAGTATGTTGAGTGAGTGTTTTCTTCAGGAGTGATGAATTATAGTAAACATTGGGGTGGCTAATCTCAGAAACCCAGAAGTAAAATTTTGCGTAATTGCGTCAGATATGTTACGTGCGTCTGTCAACGAGAGATTATGTATAGATTTATATAGGGCCAGGGGCGAAAATCTGATATCAACCTTGGAGGGGACAATTACATGAAATTTTCTCAGGAGCAATTCCTGAGGGGGACAACAAAAGTAGTGCTGTAACACATAGCCTACGTTGTAATATGTTAAATGTATATTGAGGGACCATAATCACTACTACTGGATAATTGTTAGGTACAGTAGTTAACTGAAGGGTTGTCCCAACTTGTTTAAATCATTATAATACTACTACTAATAATAGTTATAGCAGTGTTCCTTATCAGTCCAGTATGTATGCAGGTATTCGTACTTACAACCAGCAATATCAAGAAAGGCCAGTAGGCGGCAATGGTACTGTACACTGTATGGGTGTAGTTTTCATAAATACAATGAACATGGTGTGATCTCATCGTAAAGAATCTCCATTGAGAACCATCACAAAGTTGGTCTCCGTATTGAATTGACCTTTTAATTTGACTTTGTGATACATTTATATAGTCATTAAATATTTGCACCTGGCCTGAGTCTACTACAATATCTTTACAAGAACAAAAAGCTTAAAATAAGTACAGTTCTAAAAGCAAAATAACTACTTCAATGAAAAACCCAAATAAATCAAACAAAATATCCTTCAGTCAGTGTCTCAACTCTTTAAACAGCAGCTATGGACAAGTATGTCACACAAAGTATGCAATTTTAAATAAAATAACATGAAATAATAATAATAATTTGTAAGTGTACTGTCATGTACTAAAAACTGAAAACTACTAAACAAAATAACAAATATCAATTACACCAGGGGTTCTCAAACAGGGTTCCATGGACTAATTGCAAGGTGTCCGTGAAATAAAATAAAGTGTAATGAACGTATTCAGTACCACAAGGTTTCCAGTAAGTTTACATATAATATAGAGGGGGTGGAGGTCCCTGAGGACCGCTCAAAACCTTGCCTGCCTTGCCTCAAAATATGCAGGGGTTCCAGTACCCAAAAAAGGTTGAGAACCACTGCTATACACACTACTGAACAAAAGAACCGAACATATGTTTGCGGGTTTCAATGGATCCAACAAATTGCTGGCAGATATTTTCCCTCTTGAGACTGTCCAGCCTGTCTTTATGTACATTACAGACAACTACGCCGTTCAGTCTCTCTTGGCCCATGCTGGCCCGTAGCCAAGTCTTTAACCTGCGGAGTGCACTGAAACTCCTCTCAGCCTCACATGAACACACTGGCACCACAAACAAAATTCTGATCAGCACCTCAACTTGGTCAAACAACCCCCGCACCTCCACTGGAAGCCTCCTGAGGACCTCTGCTGCCTCTCAACTGCTGCTACAGGGGTATTTGTTGTGAAAGAGAGGGATCTGCACTGAAAGAGAATCTATGTTCAGCTCAGGGTACTGATCTAGAGACTCATCCAACTCGCCCGTGAGAAGCGCTCTTTCCAACTTTTGCAGGACGTTTAGACTGTCCTGGTCAAAACGGTCGCCAAACTGAACCTCCACACCATCCAACACTTAAAAAAATTCTGCCCTATAGTGATCCACTGCTTTGCCAGCAAATCGCCTTGAGTTCGTCTCAATGGATTCAATGGATTCAATAGAGTCAATCAAAGTTGTTGCTTTCTCATACAGTGCAAGGTAGCTTTCGTCATTTCTCTTGCCCCTAAGAGATGACCGCACACACTCGACTGCAGCCTGCATACCAGAGACAGGGTGTCGGAGACAACAGGCGAGTCCTCGTGAGGGACAAGGTCATGGTCAACATAACGCAGACAGACACTCTCCTGTTCAGCACCAGAGACATCTTGAGTACCATCAACAATTAATGAAAATTGTACAATCGGAAGAGACCTAATCTCAGCTGCAATGCCTCGAATGACTGTATTGGCCATGATGTTCAGAATTTCATTCTGTGCTTTGGGGCCTGTGTACATTGTGGTACGCTCTGTTAACCACTTCAGTAAAATGGGATCATCCTCTTCTGCCCTGAGTTTCAAAAGCTGGTATAAATTCCCACTGTCATCCGTGTGGCCTCTAAAGGCTTGTCCATGTCTTACTACATGCCGCACCGAACTAACAATTTTCATCAAGCAATGCCTTGCGTCCTCCTGCTGTTTACCCCACGCGCTGGATAACTGGACACTGATTGGATTTAGCTGGTGTGCTGTTACAGTTACAAAGTGGCGGTGGGTTTGGCAGTTTTGATGTGCTGTGAATTTTTCAATGGCTTTTCTCCAGTTCCTAAATCCTGCACTAATGAAGGCAGCATCTGCTCTTTGGCCAAAAGATGGCTGGCTTGAAAACCCTTTGCTACAGTGAAAACACAACACTCCTTTTATTGATGGATTATAATGTAGCCAGGGGAAATCGCAAAACCATCTCTCTTGAAACGTCAACACTCTGTTGGCAAGAGTTTGCAATTCTATAAATTGTGGTTGTGGCTGATATGGTTTTGTGCCATCACTGAGGTAACTGGACGATGCTGTGCCACTGTCCCCTATACTGGTGCTGCTGGCAACAAGGGTGACACCTGGTCCTGCCGTGGCTGTGACACTGTCCTCTGAAGTCTCTCTCCTTGGCTCTTTCCCTTTCACCACCCTCACTGACTCACAGTCTGACTCCTAGAAAAGAAATAAGGTGTTTGCTGTACTCCTAACTACCGGTACCCAAAACTACACAATTAATCACAACAGCAATACCATTGCCTTAAACTGGTGACTAAACTAAGATTTGTTAAAGTTGAGAGTGGGGGTATCCATGGCATTTTCCAATTATGTCCCTATTTTACAAATCAAAAAAATTGAGAACCTTTCATAATGTTGCCAAACAAAGACTCAACAAACTTACCTGAGACTCCCTGTCTCTGCCAGTCTGTCCCTGCATATCTGTCCCCAACTCAGCTGTCTGTGTGCCATCTGTTGCCTGCTCTGCCTAATGACATCATTGTGAAACATTTCCATTAGCATTTCACTTCTTTCTTATGAACATTTTATCAACTCGTCTTTGAGATATTAGGCTACTAGAGTTCTTACTTTGCGTTTTGGTGTACTGAAAAATACTCTGATGTCCGTCTTTTTACTTTTTTCTGACATTTTTCTACCTGACTGGCTGGTTGGCCGGTCTAGCTGCACACACACACATTTACACAACACATGCTGCAACCTTTTGTAATTTTAACATAGTTTGTTTCATATTGGCTAGCTTCCAACAATAGCTGAATTTGCAAAGCTAGCGAGCACCAATTCCGTTTCTGTGGTGTTTGCTATAATCTTTGCTACCTGGTTAAATAAAGGTGAAAAAAATAAAAATAATCACTAGCGACAATTTAGCTTTTGCAACGAGACCATTAAATATATTTAAGACAATGGTATAAGAGAGTGTAGTTCTGTTCAGTTTGGACTTCAGTTTATCGCTAACCTTATCACAGGGACTTTGAAGCACTACAGCTGCATGCTAATCTTGGAATAAACTGACGATAGCAAATATTCCATCTTTGACGACGCCACATAAATGGAATAGGTACTAGCTAGCTTGATAGTTAATGTTTGCTTTAGTTTGCGCGTTAGCTCTGCAAATTCAGCTAGTGTGTGAACCCTGCAACATTAGAAAAATATATACATTGCTATGGCGCAATTGACTGAATTACCTCACGTCAGTTACGTACATGTGCCTTTCGGACAGTAGATACGAACCCTCTATTACCTTGCAAGCTAAAGAACTGGCAGTGGATCAAACCATCGTGAGGCAAAGGGCGGGGGGGGTCGCAATCTTGTGAAACTTAAAAACGCGCTATTAAGTGTCTATAATCAGCACAAGTGCTTTCATTGCGTATTATTAATATTATTGAAATTACATAGTTATGTTTACAGTGATATATTGGGGGGGACAAGTCATATTTTTCCCAGGATGGGGGGGTCGTGTCCCCCCCGTCCCCCCTGGGATTTCCGCCTATGTATAGGGCCGAATCATCGGTCTGCCCCCCAACTTTTGGATGAATCTCATTGTCCCCACTTGTTTTTGGTGCACTTATCTGATACAGTAGGTAGTTGTCCCACTGTCTTTTCACATCCAAATGGTTTCTGGGCCATTGCCATGCAAATTATCAAAGGAACCATTTCTATTACACCCCCTCCATGTACTGAACAAAAGTGATGTGCCCTTATTTGGTAGGGTCAAAGATTCCAAAAATGGTATCCAAGTTTGTGTCATTGAACAGGCTTGGGGAATCCAGTGACCGGATTTTGGACATTCTTAACTGTTCAAGATGTGTGATTAAACTCTTGTTCTCTCTGTAGTAGAAACAGCACAGAAGATGGAAAAAGATATGTACACTACCGGTCCAAAGTTTTGGAACACTTCATTTTAATTTTAAGTTTTTTGCGATGCTACTGGAGGCAGAGAAGTCAGGCGCAGGAGAGCGGAAACTGATATACTACGGTTGTGTTTAATAACCATAAACCACCTTCAACAGAACAATACAATAAATGGGTCAAACAAAACCCGGTCAATACCAGCATACCGTGCACAAGCACTACAACAAACTATTACGGACAAGGACATGGGGGGGGGGGGGGGACAGAGGGTTAAATACACAACATGTAATTGATGGAATTGGAACCAGGTGTGATGGAAGACAAGACAAGACAAAACCAATGGAAAATGAAAAGTGGATCGGCGATGGCTCGAAGGTCGGTGACGTCGACCGCCGAACGCCGCCCGAACAAGGAGAGAGACCAACTTCGGCGGAAGTCGTGACAAATAATAGTGACGACATCAAAACTATGAAATAACACATTTGGAATCATGTAGTTACCAAAAATGTGTTAAAAACAAAATATATTTTATAGTTGAGATTCTTCAAATAGCCACCCTTTGCCTTGATGACAGCTTTGCATACTCTTGGCATTCCCTCAACCAGCTTCATGAGGTAGTCACCTGGAATGCATTTAAATTAACAGGTGTGCGTTCTTAAAAGTTAATTTGTGGAATTTTTTTCCTTCTTAATGTGCTTGAGCCAATCAGTTGTGTTGTGACAAGGTAGGGTTGGTATACAGAAGATATCCCTATTTGGCAAAAGACCAAGTCCATATTATGGCAGGAACAGCTCAAATAGGAAAAGAGAAACGGTCAGTCAATCCTGGAAATTTCAAGAACTTTGAATGTTTCTTCAAGTGCAGTCGCAAAAACAATCAAGCGCTATGATGAAACTGGCTCTCATGAGGACCGCCACAGGAATGGAAGACCCAGAGTTACCTTTGCTACAGAGGATAAGTTCATTAGAGTTACCAGCCTCAGACATTGCAGCCCAAATAAATGCTTCAGAGTTCAAGTAAAAGACACAACTCAACATCAACTGTTCAGAGGAGACTGTGTGAATCAGGCCTTCATGGTCAAATTGCTGCAAAGAAACCACTACTAAAGGACACCAATAATAATAAGAGACTTGCTTGGGCCAAGAAACACGAGCAATGGACATTAGACCGGTGGAAATTTGTCCTTTGGTCTGGAGTCCAAATTGGAGATTTTGGTTCCAAACGCTGTTGTGAGACGCGGTATGGGTGAACGGATGATCCGGTATGTGTGAACGGATGTTTTTTCAACAGGACAATGACCCAAGGCACCTCCAGGCTGTGTATGGGCTATTTTACCAATAATTAGAGTGATGGAGTGCTGCATCAGATGACCTGGCCTCCACAATCCCCTGACCTCAACCAAATTGAGAAGGTTTGGGATGAGTCAGACCACAGAGTGAAGGAAAAGCAGCCAACAAGTGCTCAGCATATGTGGGAACTCCTTCAAGGCTGTTGGAATAGCATTCCAGGTGGAGCTAGTTGATAGCTATGCACACTACTGGCATTCTCTCATCAAGGCAAAGAGTGGCTATTTGAATAATCTCAAATATAAAATATATTTGGATTTGTTTAACACTTTTGGTTACTACATGATTCCATATGTGTTATTTCATAGTTTTGATGTCTTCATCATTATTCTATAATGTAGAAAATAGTAAAAATAAAGAAACTGTTGAATGAGTAATTCTAAAACTTTGGCCCGGTAGTGTATGTCATGTGTCAATATTCCACAAAGTCATACTCGTATCCCTCATCCCTTCTATTCATCAAACTAGTAAATCCTGGGTGAAAAACAACAATCAGAAGAGTACAAAACACAAGAAGGTGAAAGAAAAAACATGATTTGGGGGGTGAATTCATTAACTAATGTTGCCAAAGAGGATGCTAGTGTATTTTGTTTTGAAGTCCCTCTCCAGCCTTAGTCAGTCAAGCCATCAGTGCAGTTAGCGTTAGCAGCCGCAGGCTAGCTTACTTTTTTTTTTGTACTTTAAACCAGCAAACATGATAGGAAGAAAATGTTAGAAAATCATTTAAAATAAGTCTAAACTGGTCTGTAAAAGACGAGCATGCTTGTATCCACGAGTACTCCTAGATATTGCCATACTCGCGGTGTGAAAATAATATTTAGCTTGCTACATTGATTGCTATGGATACGCCAGGTGGTCACGAACACAGAAATATAATTACTTATATTTATATCATGTGGCAGCTGCTCTTCTTGTGCTCTGATCAGAATGAGGATGACAATAATACTTTTTTATTAATAAATAATGAAACTCACATTTTGAAATATATTTGGTGAATGACGCCCTTCTCAGAATCCTTACGTGTGTGGACCTGATTTTTAAAAATATGATCTATTAAAGCAAAAACACAATAAAACATGTGTTCACATCGGCTGATTTAAAAAAAAAAAACACTGAATATTTACATACACACATACAGTTTCTGACAAATTCATTCTAGTCTGTGCAGTCTCTATAGCTGACATCCTTCACAGAGCATGTATCAAGGCAGGAGTGATCCCATCAGAAGACATGGTCCAAACTGAAGATCACTTTTATGTCTCTCACATCAAGTACAAGTAAAGGGGCACCTACTCTGCAAGTAGTCCTATCCTCAACACCTCATAAGTTATTCATGGATACATTTATACAAATTCTGATCATTTGTCCAATTATTGGCAATTAGTGGACAAATATTAGAATTTGTGCCCTCTATTAGAATAATAAAATAAAGGTGTGTTTTGAATTATTTTTGTTGTATTAATGCTATTTAATGTCTCATCAGACTAATATTATTCTGTTTGTCCTGTGGGTACCTTTGCCACTGTTCCACCCCTTGTGTATTGCGCTGTCATGGTGTATGGCTCCAAAAAAACACAATGAGAGGCTCCAACCAGCCATGTGAACCCATCATTGCCTGATGCAACTTTGAATAGAATTGGCACAGGTACATTTACGCCAAATGTCATATGCCATTACATATGTAATACATACGCACATGCACATCCTATTTTCTATTCATAACTTGTCTCTTTGTTGTGGTTTGAGCATGTACAATATGTACATGGATTGCTCTGGAGTAAGATACTGTACGAAAAAACACGTCCACCGAAAAGGTCACTGTCTCTGTTCAGCCGCAGCAGCCTCTTCTCTGCCCAGCAGTTCTGTCCTCAAACTCGCCAGGTTTGGGGGGGATTTCTGGAAAAGTCTGGCGAAGGGACATGAAACGCGTATGCATCACATTGGAGTATCAGCAACATTTTCAAGCAATACATTTCCATGTATGATTTTATCAACAAGTATGCAAAACACAAAGACAACGTGGACCTTTTCATTTTACAATACATGTGGTCATATAATGTAAAAAGCACACGAGGACGGATAGGGTGATGTTCCCGTGCTTACCAGATTGGGTCTGTAGTAATGATGGATAACCCGTCCTCCCGGGTGGCGCAGTGGTCTAGCGCTAGCTGCGCCACCAGAGTCTCTGGGTTCGCGCCCAGGCTGGGCTGGGTTTGCGCCCAGGCTCTGTCGCAGCCGGCCGCAACCGGGAGGTCCGTGGGGCGACGCACAATTGGCATAGCATCGTCCGGGTTAGAGAGGGTTTGGCCGGTAGGGATATCCTTGTCTCAGTATGTAAATGTAATAAAATGTATGCACTCTACTGTAAGTCTCTCTGGATAAGAGCGTCTGCTAAATGACTAAAATGTAAAATGTAAATGTATCAACTAGTATGCAAAACACAAAGACAATGTGGACCTTTTCATTTTAAAATACATGTGGTCATATAATGTAAAAAGCACACGAGGACGGATAGGGTGATGTTCCCGTGCTTACCAGATTGGGTCTGTAGTAATAATGGATAACCTCTGTTCCGGCGAACATGGATAGTACACCGGCACAAAACATCTGCAGGTACCGAGGCCAAGATACACCGGCAGGCCTCTTCAAATCAGCCGAGAGGACCAATCAGTTACCTATACAGGAGAGGGATGGACAGTGATGTAGTCATTATACATTAACAGAGGGTGTTGTTTTAATGGAAGCCTCTCCAACATAATCCAGGTAGAATCAGGAATTCCCCAGGGCAGCTGCCTAGGACCCTTACTTTTTTCAATCTTGACTAATGACATGCCACTGGCTTTGAATAAAGCTAGTGTGTCTATGCATGCAGATGACTTAACTCTATACACATCAGCTCCTACAGTGACATTAATGACTGCAACGCTTAACAAAGTGCTGCAGTTAGTTTCAGAATGGGTGGCAAGGAGTATGTTCAGTCCTAAATATTTCTAAAACTAAAAGCATTGAATTTGGGACAAATCTTTCACTAAGCCCTAAACCTCAACTAAATCTTGTAATGAATAATGTGGAAATTTAGCAAGTTGAGGTGACTAAACTGCTTGAATTAACCCTGCATTGTAAACTGTCACGGTCAAAAATGTTTACAACAGTAGCTAAGATGGGGAGAAGTCTGTCCCTAATAAAGCGCTACTCTGCCTTCTTAACAACACTGTCAACAAGGCAGGTCCTACAGGCGCTAGTTTTGTCGCACCTTGACTACGTTTCAGTAGTGTAGTCAGGTGCCACAAAGAGGGACTTAGGAAAATTACAATTGGCTTAGAACAGGGCAGCACGGCTGGCCCTTAAATGTTTTTTTTTTTTTTTTTAATCTTTATTTAACTAGGCAAGTCAGTTAAAAACTAATTTTTATTTACAATGACGGCCTACCCCAGCCAACCCTGGGCCAATTCTATACTGCCCTATGGCACTCCCCAGTCACGGCCGGATGTGATGCAGCTGGATTCAAACCAAGTACTGCACTGAGATGCAGTGTCTTATTCCACTGCACCACTCTGGATCCCCAAATGTATACAGAGAGATAACAACATTAATAATATGCATGTCATGTCAATCTCTCATGGCTCAAAGTGGAGGAGAGATTGACTTCATCATTACTTGTTCTTGTAAGAAGTGTTGCCAAGCTGAATGCACCGAGGTGTCCGTTTTAAAATACTAGCACACAGCTCAGACACCCATGCATACCCCACAAGACATACCCCCAGAGGTCTCTTCACAATCCCCAAGTCCAGAACAGGCTATGGGAGGCGCATAGAGCCACGACTACATGGAGCCATGACTACATGGAACTCTATTCCACATCAGGTAACTGATGCAAGCAGTAGAATCCGATTTAAAAAACACCTTATGGAACAGCGGGTGTGAAGAGACACACACACAGGTACAGACACGCGCATACGCACACACACGCTAGCACACGCACTCTACACACGTACATTATAATATTGTTGAGTATTATACATTTTGTGTTGTGGATATGTGGGGGTCTGACAGTGTTATATGATGTACTGTTTTATCTTTGTTTTATGTGTAATATAAGTGCCTTAATGTGTTTGTACCGCAGGAAGAGTAGCTGCTGCCTTGGCGGGAATGAATGGGGATCCATAATAAACCCCAGGAAGAGTAGCCGCTGCCTTGGCAGGAACTAATGGGGATTCATAATAAACCCCAGGAAGAGTAGCTGCTGCCTTGGCAGGAACTAATGGAGATTCATAATAAACCCCAGGAAGAGTAGCCGCTGCCTTGGCAGGAACTAATGGGGATCCCTAATAAATACAAAAAAATACAAATACTGCAGAGGGAGCACGCCTCCATCCACATCGACGGGGCCACACGTCACTGACAACCTCAATTGTTCCATCCACACAGACAGTGTGGAGAAGAAGGCACAACAGCACCTCTTCAACCTCAGGAGTCCGAAGAAAGCCAGCTTGGCCCCTAAAACCCTCAGAAACTTCTACAGATGCACCATTGAGAGCATCCTCAACGGAACGGCTGGTAGCCTAGTGGTTAGAGCGTTGGACTAGTGACCGAAAGGCTGCAAGATCGAATCCCTGAGTTGACAAGGTAAAAATCTGTCATTCTGCCCCTGAGCAAGGCAGTTAACCCACTGTTCCCCGGTAGGCTGTCATTGAAAATAAGAATTTGTTCTTAACTGACTTGCCTAGTAAAATAAAAAATCCTGTTGAGCTGTATCACCACCTGGTAAGGCATCTTTAACCGCAGGGCTCTCCAGGGGGTGGTGCCTGCCCGCCAGGACATCTACAGCACCTGGTACCACAGGAAGGCCAACAAGATCATCAAGGACCTCAGCCACCCAAGCCACAGCCTGTTCACCCTGCTACTATCTAGAAGGCGGAGACAGTGCAGGTGGGACTTCTCCAGGCCATCAGACTGTTAAAAAGTCACCACTAGCTGGCATCCGCCCAGTACCTTGCCCTGAACTTTAGTCACTGTTACTAGCCGGTACTCGAGACTGCTGCCCTATGGACATTTATCATTGAATACTCGTCACTTTAATAGTGTTTACATACCGTTTTACCAACTGTTTTTCTTTCGAAGCCAGAAGGAGGCTAGTATCAGCTACATTTATGCCTTTACTAGACTATGGGGATATTTTATATATGAATGCTTCCGCTCAGTGTTTGAGATCAATTGACACCCTTTACCATGGCACTTTGAGATTTATTTTAAACTGCAAAATCCTTACGCACCACTGCACTTTGTATACCAGGGTTGGCCTTCTCTAGTCACTCGTAGGCTCAGTCACTGGTATACTTTTATTTATAAAGCCATTTTGGGTTTACTACCTTTTTATTTTGACATTATTATTGTTCAGAAATGTGGTGGGTACTCTCTTCGTTCGCTGGACTTTATCCTGCTAACTGTTCCAAATGTCCAAACTGAATTTGGTAAAAGTGCTTTTATGTACTCTGCGCCATCGTCTTGGAACGCCTTACAAAATACTTTTAAACTGGAAGAACTTGTCCCGATTGGTATTTTTGAATCACTGATGAATGATCTTGAGACTGATTCCCTGACCTGTCAATGTTTTTAATTTGCTGTTTTTGATTTTGTTATTCTCTTGTGAATTCTATGGTTTTTACTAGATTACTTGTAGTTTTTCATGTTGTCTGTCTGTAATTTTTGTAATGACTTGGTGCTGCCTATCTTGGCCAGGACGCTCTTGAAAATAGATTTTAAATCTCAATGAGCCCTTCCTGGTTAAATAAAGGTTTAATAATAATAATAAACTTCATATGTATGTACTGTATTCTAGTCAAGGCTCATCCTATAACTACTGCTGTACACAAATGTTTTATTCATATACTGTCCATCATGTCTATACACACACATCATAAACATATATATTTATATTCCGGACTCTGACATTGCTCGTTCTAATTTTAATTCCTTTATATGTATTTTGGGGATTTGGGTGTATTGTTAGACATTACTGCACTGTCGAACATAAGATTTTCGCTACACCCGCGATAACATCTGCAAAATATGTGTACCCGACCAATTCAATTTGATTTAATTTTGAGTGGATTAATGATGTGAGCTCCACACTCCGACCCAGTAGGCGGCGACAACGCAAATACTTTTGTTAGGGTAAAGCTAACAATAAACTGAAAAGACGCTTCACCCCAATGTTCCTAAATGGTCTTTGTTTTGGGTCCATTGATCGCCCTCAATCGGTACATTTTGTGAAAAAGGAATTCTAAACATATGTATAACAGGTATGTCGCTACTCAACATATCTTGTATTAGCACGTTTATATACTCCCCTTGCAATTTCCCAGCAAGCTTGTTTAGTAGCTAGAATGAATGTTAGTTGTCTGTAACCCTTTTTTTTTACCACCAAACGTCTTTGTGGTGTTGTGATAACAATCAGTTTGCCAAATCTAAAGGCCGATAGTTTGCCAATAACTCCTACTGTGGTAAATTACAGTGTAAAAGGGCATATCATTGTAGCTAACAGCAACATGAATGTTAATTTATTTAAGTAAATCCTCGTAAAGATGGAAGAAA
Organism: Salvelinus fontinalis; assembly: GCF_029448725.1. NCBI lineage: Eukaryota > Metazoa > Chordata > Actinopteri > Salmoniformes > Salmonidae > Salvelinus > Salvelinus fontinalis. The sequence continues at coordinate 5,585,245 of NC_074669.1, forward strand.
AGCAGTATACGTCACTGACGGTTCCTACGGATTATCTCCAACAGTGGTGAGTTGTCCTCCGAACGCGTTGGTGTTGGGAGGTTTTGCATAAAATACAATTGTTGTGGAGTGTCAGTGTGGAGGTCTCCATCAACATGTATTAAATGAAGCTCATTTTGCAATAACTGTCAAAACAGTTCCTATCGCCATGGCCTACAGCAGGCTATGTATTATTGTCATCATTAGACAAAGCATGCTTTTCTCCCCCCTCAACACTGTACTTTTTAAAATTAAGAAACAATTATGATCCTGTGAAGACAGACCGGCAGGAAGGCAGACATTTTTACATGATACAATGTACATGATTAAATAATGATTTGCAAAGAAAAAAACTGATTGGAAGTGTATATGCAAAGTTACTCTATGGATGCAGAGTGAGGTAACATGTCATTGATAGGCCATCTACATTTAAGTAAAGTAATCCTAGACGTTAAAACACATGCATCCTTACAACATGATCATTAATAGCACACACACCCATGTCAAACCCAAAAGTTGGGCCATGAATGTTTTCTGACCAGGAAACATGAGACGTCAAACCAATGTGTGTGTGAAATGTATTCTAGGAAGGTTGCTGACATATTTGTTGATGTAAACTCACATATATACTGGGTTCCTAGGAGCATGAACCGTTTCTCTATGGACCCTCAGTCATTTCTTTTGTCTTCCGGTTTGTCACCTCTCTAGACAAACCCCATTTGAAAACAAAAGAAGATGGTGTCACCCCAGTCTGTTTCTTTTGTCTTCTGGACCTGTAGGTACCAGTCCACCCAGCAGCACCCCCAAGCTCAACATGTGATGCAGTACCATAACACGGGTCATATGGGTCATTACATGGAGGGATCCAGAGAGGACCGGGTCATGACGGAGCTGTCTGTCCACCAGGACCTCCCTGTCCACCAAGAGCTGGACTTCCTTCACGACTTCCATCAAGAGCCAATCGTCCAACACGATCAGCCTGTGGATACATCACAAGGTATTTGATGACTGCCCCCACCCCCTTACTTAGCCATGCCGTCTGCCATGTTTGCGTGGTCAATATTTGTACAGCTTTATTTGTCGTGCGCTCTCTCCTCTGCGTACACACATTTCCCCAGTCCCCACCACCCTGGTGTTAACAGGAACTGATCTATCCTCACGCGGTGCTGTTCCAGGAATCAATCCGATTATATTTGTCCAGCACCTTCCACAGAATCATTGGGTGTGTCTGAGATTGACTACATTGCAGTCGGACTACACAGGATCACTGATTTTTATAAATCCCCATTTTGCTTCCCGGATAACCACTCATTATGTGATCAAGATTTGCGATTCTGCACCTCGCCTCAAATGGATTCCTCCGCAAACCTGTTAATTTTCTGTCTTTTAGCTCCGACGCCAGGGAAGAGAAAGAGAGGTCGGCCTCCCAAACAGAAGCCGGGGGAGGGCCAACCGCAGGAGGACTACGATCAGGCAGAGGCCCTGAAGAAAGCCAAAAGGACCCTTAACCGTTTCAATGGCATGTCAGTGGACGAGGTTATGGCCAAAACGCTGCCAGACATTATTGACCACAACCTGGACATTTTGATAGTGAGTTTTAACATTTCATTTGTGACATTTTCAGACTGGTGATGTTGAGTAGGGCTGTTTATGTAAAGTTTGGCCCAATTATATATATTTTTATCTGTACCATTATTAATGATAGGCCATTCTACCCTAATAATAGCCCATGGAATACACCATTCTACCCTAATGATAGCACATGGAATACACCATTCTACCCTAATAATAGCCCATGGAATACACCATTCTACCCTAATGATAGCACATGGAATACACCATTCTACCCTAATGATAGCACATGGAATACACCATTCTACCCTAATGATAGCACATGGAATACACCATTCTACCCTGATGATGGCCCCTGGAATACACACACCATTATACCCTGATGATAGCCCCTGGAATACACACACCATTATACCCTGATGATAGCCCCTGGAATACACACACCATTCTACCCTAATGATAGCACATGGAATACACCATTCTACCCTAATGATAGCCCATGGAATACACCATTCTACCCTAATAATAGCCCATGGAATACACCATTCTACCCTAATGATAGCACATGGAATACACCATTCTACCCTAATGATAGCACATGGAATACACCATTCTACCCTAATGATAGCACATGGAATACACCATTCTACCCTGATGATGGCCCCTGGAATACACACACCATTATACCCTGATGATAGCCCCTGGAATACACACACCATTCTACCCTAATAATAGCCCATGGAATACACCATTCTACCCTAATGATAGCACATGGAATACACCATTCTACCCTAATGATAGCACATGGAATACACCATTCTACCCTAATGATAGCACATGGAATACACCATTCTACCCTGATGATGGCCCCTGGAATACACACACCATTATACCCTGATGATAGCCCCTGGAATACACACACCATTCTACCCTATTGATAGCCCCTGGAATACACACACCATTCTACCCTAATAATAGCCCATGGAATACACCATTCTACCCTAATGATAGCACATGGAATACACCATTCTACCCTAATGATAGCACATGGAATACACCATTCTACCCTAATGATAGCACATGGAATACACCATTCTACCCTGATGATGGCCCCTGGAATACACACACCATTATACCCTGATGATAGCCCCTGGAATACACACACCATTCTACCCTAATAATAGCCCATGGAATACACCATTCTACCCTAATGATAGCACATGGAATACACCATTCTACCCTAATGATAGCACATGGAATACACCATTCTACCCTAATGATAGCACATGGAATACACCATTCTACCCTGATGATGGCCCCTGGAATACACACACCATTATACCCTGATGATAGCCCCTGGAATACACACACCATTATACCCTGATGATAGCCCCTGGAATACACACACCATTCTACCCTATTGATAGCCCCTGGACTACACACACCATTCTACCCTGATGATAGCCTCTGGAATACACACACCATTATACCCTGATGATAGCCCCTGGAATACACACACCATTATACCCTGATGATAGCCCCTGGAATACACACACCATTATACCCTGATGATAGCCCCTGGAATACACACACCATTCTACCCTAATGATAGCCCATTGGATCAAACAACTTTTCATTGATTAAACCCATGTACTACGTGTGTTGTGAATTTGAATCAAATCAAAAATGACTCTTCAGTCTCTAGCATTTTGCAATAATAAGAATTTATGATCCCTTTCTCAGATTGGTATCAATCCAGGACTGTTGTCAGCCTACAAGGGACGACATTACCCAAACCCAGGAAACCATTTTTGTACGTAGCACTCACTTCTATTTCCATACATACATACAGAGTACTGTAATACCACATATTGACTGCCTGATTAGGGTCATGTTCATTAGGGCACAACGAAGCAAAACATTGTGCAGCGGAAGAAAATAAAAAACAAGCCATTCTTGTTGGACGAGTTCAAACGGTACCTCTCTCTTTGACTCGTTTTAGAACGCTTTCTTCCGTTTCGTGCCTAGTGAACACAACCCACGTTATTAGTAACATTATGAGGAAAGTGATTGAGCTTGTTTTTGTTTTGGACCTTAGGGAAATGCCTGTTCCTCTCTGGTCTTACTGATGAGCAGCTCAACCACATGCACGATCTGAGCCTGCCGGAGAAGTATGGCATTGGCTTTACCAACATGGTGGAGAGGACAACGCCAGGAAGCAAAGACCTCTCAAGGTGTCAAACCTATAGTAATAGACCTATAGTAATAAACCTATAGTAATAAACCTATAGTAATAAAAAAAGCACAGATGTCATGAAACATCCATGATGCATTTTCTTTCTAGTTACAATTGTCGTCATGGTTATTGGTTCATTGTCGTCATGGTTATTGGTTCATTGTCTAGGCTAACTTTGTTACTATTTCTACAGCAAAGAGTTTCGTGAAGGAGGCCGGCAATTGGTGGAGAAGCTGAAGAAATACAAGCCACTAATCGCAGCTTTCAACGGAAAATGTGAGCACATTTTTATAGAGCATATCAGTAATTACAATTATAGTTATGTTTTGTCTTTTACAGATAAAAACAGAAATACTTGTCATTTCGACAAAAGTTTGACCGACATTTCATGATAATATTCATTGCATTACGGTCTGGTTCGATTCCAGGCTGTATCACAGCGGTCTAAGGCACTGCATCTCAGTGCTAGAGGTGTCACTACAGACACCCTGGTTCAAATCCAGGCTGTATCACAACCGGACGTGATTGGGAGTCCCATAGGGCCGGCGCACAATTGGCCCAGCATCGTCCGGGTTTGGCCGGTGTAGGTCGTCATTGTAAATAAGAATTTGTTCTGAACTGACTTGCCTAGTTAAATAAAGGTTAAATTACTCTTCTTCGGCAGGTATTTACGAAATTTTCAGCAAAGAGATCTTTGGAGTGAAGGCAAAGAAACTCGAGTTTGGCTTACAGCCGTATAAAATCCCAGAAACCGAAACAGTAAGTAGTTTTACCAAAATACACTGAACCAAAATATAAACACAACATGTAAAGAAAGTGTTAATCCCGTGTTTCATGAGCTGAAATAAAAGATCCCAGAAATGTTCCATACACACAAGCTTATTTCTCAAAAATGGTGTGCACGAATTTGTTTCCATCCCTGTTAGTGAGCATTTCTCCTTTGCCAAGATAATCCATCCACCTGACAGGTGGGCGAGCAGTTTACTGATGTCAACATTGTGAATAGAGTGCCCCATGGTGAGGTTATGGTATGGGCAGGCATAAACTACTGACAACGAACACAACTCGATTTTATCGATGACAATTTGAATGCACAGAGATTGTCGTGCCATTCATCCACTGCCATCACCTCATGTTTCAGCATGATAATGCACGGCCCCATGTCGTAAGGATCTGTACACAATTCTTAGAAGCTGAAAATGTTGCAGTTCTTCCATGGCCTGCATACTCACCAGACATGTCACCCATTGAGCATGTTTGGGATGCTCTGGATCAACGTGTATGACAGCGTGTTCCAGTTCCTGCTAATATCCAGCAACTTCGCACAGCCATTGAAGAGGAGTGGGAAAACACAATCCACAATCAACAGCCTGATTAACTCTATTTTGAAGGAGATGTCACGCTGCATGAGGCAAATGGTGGTCACACCAGATACTGACTGGTTTTCTGATCCACGCCCCCCCCCCCCCCCTTTTTTTCCAAAGTATCTGAAATCCATAGATTAGGGCCTAATGAATTTATTTCAATTGACGGATTCCCTTAAAATCTTTGAAATTGTTGAATGTTGCGTTTTTATATTTTTGTTCAGGATAGTAACTAGTCGCACATGTTTGTATCCATTCTCTCATTGTCTGTTCCTACTGTTGTTTTGGGGTCTGTTCAAGAGGGTACAACGTTATAGATTCCGTTAGAAATGTATTGTAGATCAAGTTTAGCGTAATGTCACGTAGAGCTGTGAGCCGTGTCGGCTCCACACATTTCTACCTGCAACGTTGCGAATGTCTTCACTCATTGCATACATCCCAGGTGTGCTACTTGATGCCTTCGTCAAGCCCCCGCTGTGCCCAGTTCCCCCGCGCTCAGGACAAGGTTCACTTCTACATCAAGCTGAAGGAGATACGGGACAAGATCAAAGGTGTGGTCTCAGTGGCCCGCGAGGTGCAAGAGACTGAGTACCACTTCGACTTGGGACTTGCCAAAGGTAAAATAATGGTCACGACGGAGTTAAGTTAAGCGTTGCCACACTTCAAAGTCTCGTTCACGCTGCTATTTCAGAACGAACATGAGAAAGCCGTTAACTGAATCTCTGATATATACTGAATATATTGCCATTGATAAGGATGCCATCGTGCGCTTCATGTTACACCAATTATATTCAGTCATGTGGTGTACATTCAAAGGATAAATTAGGGTATGCTCTCTAGATGGGCAATCGTATTGAAGAGCAGTGTTGTTGATCAGTAATGTTGTATTTCCTGTATCACTGCTACAGAGGATGCTAAGAGGATGGCCATCAAGGAGGAGCAGGTGGATCCTGAGTACGAGACCTGCGACGGGGAGCGCGAGGAGGCAAGGCAAAGCACAAGCTACTGCAACATTTCCTCCACCAAAGAGACCGGTGAGAGCAAGTTTCTGAAGAGTGTTTTTTTTGTCTTTCGTTAGTGCTTCTCGGCTGATAGGAAAATAGACCCGAAAGATGAACGACTTGTCATCACTATTCATACAGCTGTTGTTTGTTAAAGGGTTACTTCAGGATTTAGGCAATGAAGCCCTTTATCTACTGACCCAGAGTCAGATGAAGCCCTTAATCTACTGACCCAGAGTCAGATGAAGCCCTTAATCTACTGACCCAGAGTCAGATGAAGCCCTTAATCTACTGACCCAGAGTCAGATGAAGCCCTTAATCTACTGACCCAGAGTCAGATGAAGCCCTTAATCTACTGACCCAGAGTCAGATGAAGCCCTTAATCTACTGACCCAGAGTCAGATGAAGCCCTTAATCTACTGACCCAGAGTCAGATGAAGCCCTTAATCTACTGACCCAGAGTCAGATGAAGCCCTTAATCTACTGACCCAGAGTCAGATGAAGCCCTTAATCTACTGACCCAGAGTCAGATGAAGCCCTTAATCTACTGACCCAGAGTCAGATGAAGCCCTTAATCTACTGACCCAGAGTCAGATGAAGCCCTTAATCTACTGACCCAGAGTCAGATGAAGCCCTTAATCTAGATGAACTCGTGGATGCCATTTTTACATCTGAATAATTGTTTTAATTTTTATACTCCTTTCAGCAATGCCCAGTAAGGACCAAGCCCAAGCTACACCATTGAACCACATGCCATACGACCAGTGGATGACACAGTCGTTTGCGGACCAGATACCGGACATTAGCTGTAACAGTAGCAATGTAGCTCAACCTCAGTTGGGAGCAGAAACCTTTTGAAGAAGGCCCCAACAAGAAAAGTCATTGGGTCACACCGTTTCTGAGGCATCATAATGCATGCGTCACATTAGAAGGAAGATGGAGGAGAAATGGCCCATCTTGACTGGACTCCTGTTTTTCAAATTCTCTCTTTAAAACACAGCCCATTTTTTCCCCCATTAATTTTTATAACTATTTATTGCATTTCATACAGCATGTGTCCAGTGTCTTATTTTTATATTTTTAAAGAATGGGATTTTGTTCTATCCCTCACATGTGGAAGTGTAATTGTGCTCTGGAATTTTTAAGTTTGTTATTACATAGATATTAAATCAGTTGTACAACTGACATTGACAGTTATTTTGTGGAATCCGGAACTTATTGATGTACATGGTTCATTAGGACTTGTAAAGTGATCACGTTGAATGAAAAAGATGACATGGGTCGTATTCATTAGGGCATACCGTATGAAAACCATAATACAACAGAAAATGAAGTGTTTGTTATTGGACAAATTCAAATAGTACATCCCCTGTTTGCTTCTGCTTTGTGTCTCTAGTGAATTCAACTGTGGAAAGCTTTTAAAGAGAACTGGAAAAACAGGAAAGGAACTGAAATGCTTAGTGTTTTCTTACAGTGTGCCCTAATGAACACGACCCTAGTTTCCATCTGGGTCCCAGCAGTTTTCTCCAGGCCATTTTAAACGAGACAGTTTCAGGTGAAGGTAGCCCCAGTTTCCTCCTAATGACTGATGATCATGGCGTTACATCATTCATCTGACCTCTGAACCATATATTGATCTTCAGCAGAGCAACAGAGTTTATAATTTACTAAACAAGACGGACATCTTACAATGTCAAACGAGAATATGTCCCTGGACGCAGAATCGAATCACTCCTTTCATTATACAGAAATAACCATGCCTGGTCTTAGCATGACAAATGTTTAGATGACAGTGGAGGTGTTCATCATTTACATGGATTGTAGCTAAGTCAGTTTCCCTGACAGTTGATTATACTTTCTGGGCACACAATGTCATTAGCTAGTCTATAAAGTGTATGCTCATTGCCAAATTTCTACTCATGGATAATGAGTGCGTTTCAACTAGGCAAGTCAGTTAAGAACAAATTCTTATTTTCAATGACGGCCTAGGAACAGTGGGTTATAACTGCCTTGTTCAGGGGCAGAACGACAGATTTTTACCTTGTCAGCTCGGGGATTCGATCTTTCAACCTGTTAGTTACCAGTCCAACACTAACCACTAGGCTACCTGCCGCCTCTACACTCTAACCACTAGGCTACCTGCCGCCTCTACACTCTAACCACTAGGCTACCTGCCGCCTCTAAGCTCTAACCACTAGGCTACCTGCCGCCTACCCTTAACTGTATTCACTCTGGAGGAAGAAATTGTGGTCTCTGTTACGCCCATTGTCTTGTTCTGATGCAATACTTTGTGGTGTAATTAGTATCAATATAAATCCTCATATTTACCTCTTTTCCCCCCCTGCCTTCTCGTCATTCAATTGAGTTACGGAGGAAATCGACGCCTTTGCAGCCTGAATGGAGAATGTTTTATGTACAAAGACTTGATAGGCCAGTTGCAAAGTAAAAAATGACTATATAGTAAGAATGTATGTGAACAAAATGTAGTTTTTTGGTCTTAATTCAAGGTTGGGCATAAGGTTAGCAAATGTGATTAGGGTTAGGTTTTAAAGAAGAGAAATACGAGTTCCTCAGCTAAGGCGAGGCGACGCAACAAACAACGGGCAAACTGCTGGTTCACGCTGGGTTCATAGCCCCCCGCCCCCCCCCAAAAGTGTCCCAGCGGCAGAGAGGAAGCGATGAGGTGTTGCACTGCCCAAACTCTGTCCAGGAAAACAAGCCCAAGAAGTGAGGAATTTATGTATGGCGGTCAATGAGAGATTGTCGAATTTGGTCAACAGAACATTTAATTGCTAATTTGCTACACAATGCTTATTTGATTGAATAGAAGTTTGGTAACACTTAGGTTGTTAAGAATGCACTGATATAAGTGGACGCACGTGGCATTTCGGCGACTAAAAAACAACATCTTTATATTGGAGTTGTGCCTGTTAGACATACACCCAGACCGTGAGCAGAGCAACAGGCCCAGGCCTACACCCACCCAAGACCCATCCTGTGACCTAAGAGGCATATATCAGATGCTCAGCATGCTCTGCTCACAACTATTGGTCAGAGCCTAAACCACACAAATAAGAGGTGACAGCATTCCCTCCCAAATATGACACAACTACGACAAAACAACCAGCAAAAATGGGTCACAACTCTTGTGTCACGCTGGGTCTGTATCAGTAGAGGCTCTTCCTCAGTGAATTTCATTTCATTTTTTTTTTTTTTTTTTTTAGTTACCTACTTTAGATTAAACTATACAACATATATTCACATCACCAAATAATTGATTACAACAAACTGTTTTGCAACGAAGGTCTACAGGAGCCTCAGTAGCACTCTGTAGGGTAGCACCATGGTGTAGCTGGAGGACAGTTAGCTTCAATCCTCCTCTGGGTACATCGACTTCAATACAAAACCTAGGAGGCTCATGGTTTTCACCCCTTCCATAGACTTATACAATCATTATGACAACTCCCAGGGACATCCTCGAACCGATCAGAGCTCATGCAGCATGACGTGACGTTGTCCACCCAATCAAAGGATCAGAGAATGAGTAGTTGACACAAAGAGAGAGAATGACAAAAGTTGAACAGTTTTTCTCAAATGAATTTCTTCCAAAATTGAGGAGAAGCAAGAGATAGCTATGTTTTTTACTCAAACACCTGGCTCAAACCGAGAGGGATGCTATGTTAGCTAGCTGGCTATGGCTATCCAACACTGGAACTCTTCCAAGTCAAGGTAAGCTTTTGGTTTTATTAATTTATTGCCACCAGGGCCCACCGGTGTAACTGCTAAACTGCTTTCTGACTGTACACTGTACTGCATGATTGTAGCGGGTTTAATAACGTGTTCGTTCTAGTAGCTATGTTGACTATAAAGTGACAACAATGTAGGCTGTTTGTAGCAGTTAGCGGTCATGGTATAGAGGTTTGGCTTGGAATGGTTTTTCACCTGGTCACAGACAGATAATGTGTTGTGCACTGAAGTCCACAAGAGAAGGGAAAAGGTGACAGGACGAGAGTGCGTAGATCGCTGCCAGACGGAATTATATATACAATGATCAAAGTGACCATGCTGTTTTTATGAGGCTGCTGTGAAAGTGAACTGATAATAATAATCCTCCCTCATCTTAAACGACACCAACCACCACTGATACTCAGTGTATATCAATGAATTGGTGAGGGCACTAGAACAGTCTGCAGCACCCGGCCTCACCCTACTGGACTTGGAAATCAAATGTCTACAGTTTGCAGATTATCTGGTGCTCCTGTACCCAATCAAGAAGGGCCTACAGCAGCACCTAGATCTTCTGCACAGATTCTGTCAGACTTGGGCCTTGACAGTAAATCTCTGTAAGACAAAAATAATGGTGTTCCAAAAAAGGTCCAGTAGCCAAGACAACAAATACAAATTCTATCTTGACATCGTTGCCCTAGAGCACACAAAAAAACTATACATACCTCGGCCTAAACATCAGCACCACAGGTAACTTCCACAAGGCTGTGAACAATCTGAAAAGACAAGGCAAGAAGGGCTTTCATCAAAAGGAACATAAAATTCAACATCCCAATTAGGATCTGGCAAAAAATTATTTAGTTATATAACCCATTGCCCTCTATGGTTGTGAGGTCTGGGGTCCACTCACCAACCAATAATTTACAAAATAGGACAAACACCCAATTGAAACTCTACAAGCAGAATTCTGCAAAAAATATACTTTGTGTACAACGCAAACCCCAAACAATGCATGCAGAGCAGAATTTAGGACGATACCCGCTAGTTATCTACATCCACCAAAAGAGCTGTTCAATTCTACATCCACCTAACCTATAAAATAGTCCCCTCAGCCAGCTGGTTTTGGGGCTCTGTTCACAAACACAAACAGACCCCTTGATATTGAGAGGCCGACATAGGCAGACCTGGCTCTCAAGAGAAGTCAAGCTAAATGACCACATTAGAGACACATATTTCCCACAGATAACACAAATCAAACATTGATAAACTCCCATATCTGTTTGGTATTTCACCTGACTGTGCAATCACAGCAGCAATCCCCAGGTCGTTGCTGTAATCCCCAGGTCGTTGCTGTAATCCCCAGGTCGTTGATATAAATGCAAACGTGTTCTCAGTCAACTTACCTGGTAAAATAAGGGCTACATTTTTTTTTTATGTAAAAAAATTAAAGCAAGATTTGTGGTACGTTGCCATGAGAAAAGGGCAACGGGTGGAGCACAAACAACATTGTAAATACCACCAATATTTATCTGTTTATTTATCTTCCCTTACTATTCGTACTACTACTATTTGCACATAGCTGATAATAACACTTAAAACTTCTTAGGGCTTGTCCAATTTTTTCTCAATTTCCGCTTGAATGACGTGCCTAAAGTAAACTGCCTGTTGCTCAGGCCCTGAATCCAGGAAATGCATATAATTGGTACCATTGGAAAGAAAACACTCTGAAGTTTGTATAAATAATGTAGCTGAACATAAACTAAGAGGAAGTCTGTGCTGCGTGTTTTTTAGTCTGAATCTAGTTGGAACTTTGATCTCTCTACCTGATCTGGTTGTCTAACACAGTTGTAACTGTCTCTGAGGTGTGTCAGGCTTGCACATACAACACCCGTTCTGCCAGTCACATTCTGTTAAAAGGTCCCCAAAGCACACACATCCCTGTGTCGCTCCTCTTTTCAGTTCGCTGCAGCTAGCGACTGGAACGAGCTGCAACAAACACTCAAACTGGACAGTTTTATCTCAATCTCTTCATTCAAAGACTCAAATCATGGACACTCTTACTGAGAGTTGTGGCTGCTTAGAGTAATGTATTGTTGTCTCTACCTTCTTGCCCTTTGTGCTGTTGTCTGTGCCCAATAATGTTTGTACCATGTTTTGTGTTGCTACCATGTTGTTGTTGTTGTGTTGCTACCATGGTGTGTTTTCATGTGTTGCTGCCGTGCTATGGTGTTGTCTTAGGTCTCTCTTTATGTAGTGTTGCCTTGTCTCTCTTGTCGTGATGTGTGTTTTGTCCTATATTTTTATTTTATAATACGAGGCCCCCATCCCCGCAGGAGGCCGTTTGCCTTCTGGTAGGCCGTATTTGTAAATAAGAATTTGTTCTTAACTGACTTACCCCTCAATCTGTGTTGATTTACTTGTCCTCAATCTGGGTTGACATACCTGTCCTCAATCTGGGTTGACATACCTGTCCTCAATCTGGGTTGACATACCTGTCCTCAATCTGGGTTGACATAACTGTCCTCAATCTGGGTTGATATACCTGTCCTCAATCTGGGTTGACATACATTTACATACATTTAAGTCATTTAGCAGACGCTCTTATCCAGAGCGACTTACAAATTGGTGCATTCACCTTATGACATCCAGTGGAACAGCCACTTTACAATAGTGCATCTAAATCTTTTAAGGGGGGAGGGGGGGGTCAGAAGGATTGCTTTATCCTATCCTAGGTATTCCTTAAAGAGGTGGGGTTTCAGGTGTCTCCGGGAGGTGGTGATTGACTCCGCTGTCCTGGCGTCGTGAGGGAGTTTGTTCCACCATTGGGGTGCCAGAGCAGCGAACAGTTTTGACTGGGCTGAGCGGGAACTGTACTTCCTCAGTGGTAGGGAGGCGAGCAGGCCAGAGGTGGATGAACGCAGTGCCCTTGTTTGGGTGTAGGGCCTGATCAGAGCCTGAAGGTACTGAAGTGCCGTTCCCCTCACAGCTCCGTAGGCAAGCACCATGGTCTTGTAGCGGATGCGAGCTTCAACTGGAAGCCAGTGGAGAGAGCGGAGGAGCGGGGTGACGTGAGAGAACTTGGGAAGGTTGAACACCAGACGGGCTGCGGCGTTCTGGATGAGTTGTAGGGGTTTAATGGCACAGGCAGGGAGCCCAGCCAACAGCGAGTTGCAGTAATCCAGACGGGAGATGACAAGTGCCTGGATTAGGACCTGCGCCGCTTCCTGTGTGAGGCAGGGTCGTACTCTGCGGATGTTGTAGAGCATGAACCTACAGGAACGGGCCACCGCCTTGATGTTAGTTGAGAACAACAGGGTGTTGTCCAGGATCACGCCAAGGTTCTTAGCGCTCTGGGAGGAGGACACAATGGAGTTGTCAACCGTGATGGCGAGATCATGGAACGTGCAGTCCTTCCCTGGGAGGAAGAGCAGCTCCGTCTTGCCGAGGTTCAGCTTGAGGTGGTGATCCGTCATCCACACTGATATGTCTGCCAGACATGCAGAGATGCGATTCGCCACCTGGTCATCAGAAGGGGGAAAGGAGAAGATTAATTGTGTGTCGTCTGCATAGCAATGATAGGAGAGACCATGTGAGGTTATGACAGAGCCAAGTGACTTGGTGTATAGCGAGAATAGGAGAGGGCCTAGAACAGAGCCCTGGGGGACACCAGTGGTGAGAGCACGTGGTGAGGAGACAGATTCTCGCCACGCCACCTGGTAGGAGCGACCTGTCAGGTAGGACGCAATCCAAGCGTGGGCCGCGCCGGAGATGCCCAACTCGGAGAGGGTGGAGAGGAGGATCTGATGGTTCACAGTATCGAAGGCAGCCGATAGGTCTAGAAGGATGAGAGCAGAGGAGAGAGAGTTAGCTTTAGCAGTGCGGAGCGCCTCCGTGATACAGAGAAGAACAGTCTCAGTTGAATGACTAGTCTTGAAACCTGACTGATTTGGATCAAGAAGGTCATTCTGAGAGAGATAGCAGGAGAGCTGGCCAAGGACGGCACGTTCAAGAGTTTTGGAGAGAAAAGAAAGAAGGGATACTGGTCTGTAGTTGTTGACATCGGAGGGATCGAGTGTAGGTTTTTTCAGAAGGGGTGCAACTCTCGCTTTCTTGAAGACGGAAGGGACGTAGCCAGCGGTCAAGGATGAGTTGATGAGCGAGGTGAGGTAAGGGAGAAGGTCTCCGGAAATGGTCTGGAGAAGAGAGGAGGGGATAGGGTCAAGCGGGCAGGTTGTTGGGCGGCCGGCCGTCACAAGACGCGAGATTTCATCTGGAGAGAGAGGGGAGAAAGAGGTCAGAGCACAGGGTAGGGCAGTGTGAGCAGAACCAGCGGTGTCGTTTGACTTAGCAAACGAG